>NC_079440.1:60045108-60062608 GCF_903798145.1 Danio aesculapii
GGATTTGCATCTGAACTCTTCATATGAACTTTTATTTTTATGTAATGATTCATTTGACGGCACTAATGAAAAGTGAAGGCCAGAGAGCTTTAATCTAAAAGCCCTGACAGTATTTCTCTATATAATGTGTGTTTTATTTGACTTGTGATGCAACACAGTAGCACTGATATCATGTAGAAACTGAACTCACAGTTTTGACTCCCTCTATATCCAGACCTCTGGCAGCAACATCTGTGGCCACTAAAATATCAATCTGCTCATCCTTGAAGCGCCTGAAACACAATAAGGATGCGTTCAGTGTTTCGTTAGATGTCATGTATTTGTTGATCTTTCCCGCAGCTCTTCTCAGCACCTCAGACTCTCCAATCTCTGCGTCTGCGACAGGTTTCCGTGAAGCTCTCCGACCTTCAGTCCCATCAGCCCCAGCAGGATGTGCATGCGATGAGCCTGTTTCTTTGTCTGCGTAAAGAGCATCACGTGATCCTGGAAGGTTCTGGTGAGGAGAGCTGTGGACGGAGGACAGAGACTGGATTTAATACACATGATGGAGAATGAAAATCCAATCCAAAACAATAGCGAACCGTCTATCTACACAGCACTTTATGACTTTTACCCGCATTAAATAATATAATTAATTTTAATTAATTTTTGGACACAATCAAAGTCATAGTTGCATGTGTCATTCACGAATATGTAATCTCAGAACGCACTGCAATCTGTGTTGTTATAATGAAATAAAACTATTAAACAGCAAAACAATTAAATATTAAATAAAATAACCTTTAAAATAGACTAAATAAAATTATGATGTTTGTAGATATTTGAATGTGGTGTAAAATAATTGTGCATATTTTGTGAGTGATTACGAATATTTAAAATGAGTAATATTAAGATTATCAATATAAAAATTTAAATACACATTTCAAATAGACAAATTTAAATAAAACAATTACTTTTTGTATTTCACTCAGGCCCGTGGCCAGCCTGGAGAAATGCATCCCAGATCACCTTCTGAAGTGGTTTGAGTGATTGGATATCTGATCAGAACCAAACAGCCTCATAAACACAGACGTGATGGGAATATATATTAAATATAAATATATTATATTAATTACATAATAAATATATTATATAATATTAAATTACATAAAATAATTAAAAGGACAAATGCGGGATGTTTTGGCCATGGGGGAGGTTAGTAGCAAGTAACATGCTATTAGGTTATGCGACCGCTAGATGGCGATCTTGGATAATAAGAAGCTTACCACCACTAGGAGTTTGTCAAGAGTCATTGGTCAGAGCAGGGCTAGCCGGGCTCACTTTCTGTTCTAATGTCCCGCATCTGTCTTTAATTTTATTCATCTATCTCCATATTCTACTGCATCCCAGAATATTACACAGCACCAAAATGAAAAAATATATATTCAATATGTTTTTGTCCACAGCCGACCGCAACTCGCTGTGACGTGCTCTCTTCAGCGCTCACCATGACAACGAGACTCACAGCAGTGACGTCGCATTGTAAACATTTGCATTCCTATAAAGCTCGTCGGTTCTCTCTCAGTGTTGTCAGTTCGCTCGGTGTTGCTGTTTGTACTTGACCAAGGTGAGTTCAATACCTGACGGTACGAGTGGAGCCACGCCAATCTCACGAAGTCCGCTTCGTGAAGCTTCACTCGGGCCCGTCTGTGCTGTAGTTCCTTGCGGTTTGCGTACATAAACGCAATATCGCGAAGAATATTAGGTGTTTGTTGCTCGAAATGTGCCGCCGAGCAACATTCCAGTGATCACTGGCACGGACTGGCGCCCAGTCAGCTCGTGCACTCCCTGGGGCGAGGCGGCTTGTGAACCCCGCTGCGAGGGTTATGGTGGGTGGGAGCAGCGAGGCCCACTCATCGTCTATTTTAAACTATAGTTTCAAATTTTAGTTTACTATAGTTTAAAATAGAAACCATGGTAACTGTAATGTTTTAACTATGTCTGGCTGTTGTAATGTTTTGCTTTGTTTTTCAGCAGAGTTGTTGAGCAAAGAAGGACTATTGAAGACAACCGTTGAAGACAACAGCGGGTTATATTCACGAGCGCGCGCATTATAATGTTTCCGTGCTGTTTTCTGAAAGTTTATCTTGTTTAGATGAGTTTGCAGGTCGAACAAAATAAACTTTACTCTTTCTAAACACTTGTCTCGTGTTTTATTTGTCCTCTACAGCAATATACTGTCATACAAAAGTCTATTGAATGCATTTGTATGCAACATGGTTTGACAATAAAGTAGTCTAACAAATAAATAGTTATAAATGTACCCTCATTAGTCAACATTTGGTGTAGGTAATAAAAAGTTAACATGTCAAACATGTCCCAACACATGGTAATGTTATGGTTGTTACATAACGGTATTATTATTCTGTATGTTTAAAACCAGCAGAATATACTATACATTTAACATGTCATGAACTTACTGTTATTCAAAAATCTGTTTAATAAAAATGTCCTAAGACAAGAATGAGTATTGTTCTGGTTTTATGTCATACTACTGTAGGTTTTAGGTTGACTACAGCAGGTATCCATATCATACTATTGGTAGTCAGAGTTATTTCAATGACCCAAATCAAGTAAAATGTCTCTTACTCAAGTACTTTTAGCATGCAAAAGTCAAATTTAAGTATATAAAATACATTTTCCAACAACACAATTTTGTCTTGTGAAAATGACCAGTGGGTGGTGAGGAAAAAAAGTTAATGTCAAGTTATATATATATATATAAAAGAAGTTGAACAAGTTGTCATAACATTTAGCCATAATGCATTTTTCTAGACATTTCTATTAGACTTCTTTTCTAAATCTATAATTGGTAAATTGCTCCCAGGTCAATCTTGACTTTGTCTAATAAAGGTGAGGTGTATCTGAAGGGAGATTGTCCTATGTTCACATTTCTACTTTTGTTTTGTTTTTTTCTTTGTCCTTTGTAGTGCTGTCTTTTCCTTTCTGTATCACAATGACATGATCTGGCAACAAATTACAGTACAAACAGCAAAGAAAGAAAGAAATTAGCCACAGTTTACATCAGAACATCGCTCCAGAGTATACTGTTATACTGACAACATGACTAGGCCCACACAGAATCTACATGCGCAGAATTCCACAGATTCTAAGCCCATCACTGATTCTGTTTATTTACTTGTGTAAATTTATATTTATTCAGTTTTTAAATTATTTCCAATAATATTACTAATATGAAAATATTCATATGAATTATTTACAATACAGTCTGCACAGTAATATTTTCTGTCTTTTTGTATATATATATATATGATATAAGAGACTTGCTTTGTTTACCAAATAAAGTGGATCTAATTGGATTTGCATTGTAAACATTAAATAAAAGATAAAGGTATTAATTTTTATTTAATATAATAAGGTTATGTTATGACACTCCCAATATAATTCAGCATAAATCCACAGGTTTTTAACACAATTCTGTGCAGAAATAGCAAAAACTGTCCACAGATTCGGTCTGGTCCTAAACATGATGGACTGTCTTATCCATACACAAGGACACAGGGACTTGTCATTCTGACAGCACTGACATGTTCATTGAGAGATGAACTAAGGATTTTAAGAAGGAGACTGGCTTTTGCAGGTAATCCATGGTGCTTTGCTATTTGTATGTGCTGTTTTGAGAAATGCACTTACTGTTTTGTAAATTTTAAATCTGAGAAATCCAAAGCAACTGAGAAAAAAAAACTGAGAAAAAAAAAAAGTTAATGCAAAGACGAAAAGTCTGCAAAGACAAGTGTGTATTTTTATTTGCACATATTCTTTTATAAAAATAGTATATAGATAATTGGATTTTACATTTTTTGGCTTGATAATTAATTATAGTCTACTCATTTTGATGTAACCATGATAGTAAAAAAGAGGAGAGTCATGTATTGTAAAACAGATATTTCTAAAAATCCATAGTGAAATAGATCATCACAGCCATGGTTTCTGCAGGTGTCAGTCACCATTTCAAATGTATGACTTTAAGTCTTTTTTTAAAACCATTGTGAATTAAATTTCAGTCTTAAACAGGACTCCATACCAAGGATGTTTTAATTTTATTTATTTAATTTTAATAACACACAATTTAATATTAACCTCACCTCACATGGACACCATGTTTTCAGCACAAGTCTATTGGTATAATTTTGGAGATTATCCTCAATGTTCAGTTGTGGCCTGTATTTATTTTCAATGTATTTGATTACCATAAAGGAGTCAGAAAGCTTAACCTGGTGCTATAAAATCAGTCTGTGTTGTTAATCTAACGTACTAATCTAATACACGATCCTATGAAAAAAAATTAAAGGCTGAGGTCTTTTTATTTGCATGTTGTTGCTTTTTATGTAACTATTAACTACTATTTTTATTTACTGTGGGTTATGGATAAAATATTAAGTAATACTATAAGATTTAAATACTGCTATTTAAGATTTAAATTTGTTTGCTGGATTAACTAGTCAGATGTCATCATAACCACACTTTAATGGTGTACTAAAAATATTTCCTAAAAATTGCAATAAAAAAATTAAACAAGACTAATTTTTAAAACACAAATTTATTACATCATATATCATTAGGAAAAAACAGCAATCTGTTAAAGTCTTAAAGTAAAAAACTGTAGAATACTAGCAGTCAAAATAGGACAAATCAGCTCATGTATGGGACAAATTATAGACCTTTGTCAGTGAGGGTGGGTCCTTCGAACCCCCCCTGGCTAAAGGTCTGAAGTTAGCACATGTTTATTGTTTATAGTAAACATATTTTAGTAGAATTGTGGCTGTAAAACAGCACCTACAGGTGTTTCAGGCACAGGTCAGACTTTCTCCAGGTCATAATTTAATTTATTTATATGAATTTATGATTGATTAGACCTGTCCAGTTTCATCTGGAATGCATCACAGATCACCTTCTGAAGTGGTTTGAGCGATTGGATATCTGATCAGAATAAAACGAATGAAGTGAGCAAACAGCCTCATAAACACAGACGTGACGGGATTAGCGCCTTTTGCTGTGAAGTGACATCTGACGGCTGAGGACTCCGCTTGCCATTAAAGCCTTCGTCAGACAGTTATTTAAAAAAATAGTGTCAAAAAATAGGGAAAGGGAGGTCATGTACTGGACAAGTCAATAAACATACAGGACGTCCCGGCTAATGCGGACAGTTAGCCGAGAACCCCATGGATGGGGTTAGATTTTCATCTGTTAGGAAGTACGTAACTTTAGCCTTACCCTGTTTAGCAGTCTTTTTGAACATACGTTCAATATTTTGCGATAATGACACCGCTGCCTGCCTTTTCGACCCATAGAGTTACTCTGTATGGACAAAGAGCAAAGTTCTAAGCTCTTTGGTATGGATGTCGCATCAGAGATTCAAACATGACCACTCAGTGGGTTGTCACGTGACTCGCGGCTTTGAGGCTCTATGGGCCATAGTTATTTAAAATGACACTTTATTACAATATATATTAAATATAATTATATAATAAATATATTATATAATATTAAATTACATCAAATAATTAAAAGGACAAATTCTGGACCTTTTGGCCGTGGTTCATTCCAATCACCTAAACCCCCCCCTGGCTACGGGCCTGTCACTTAAGCCTTTTGCTTTAGTATTTTTATTTTACTGTCTTATTTTTATTTCAGTCGTGGCCCTTCCTAACATCTTGTGAATTCAAAAGAAATAAAATTATAATAAATAAACCTGGATTAAAGTATGAAAGAAATGAAAATGTAATGTTTCTAAACAGAAACCTGCATTCGATTATGCGTTCCATGCACAGAGAAAAGCATATCAAACCTGTTTATCATATTTAATCACTCTCATGGTCCTTGTGTAACATAAAGGACCATTCAAACAAACTCAACTCAGTTCAAGTTTATTTGTATAGCGCTTTTCACTATAATTATTGCTTAATAACTGCACATTATTGCATTACAATCAAAATCTGAAAAGTTAAGGATTCATGTATAGGGCAGACATTACATATGAACAGTTAATCTGCAGTTATACATGTAGAATATAGTGTCTTTCCAAACAAATCAGGTGTAGAGTGTTCAATGAAGTGTACTTGTGTATTAATATCAATGCATTTATTTAATTTAAAATATAGCAAAGAGTGTAATATTGTGACACTTTTAGAATATGAAAACACTGAAGATATTTTAAAAACTCATTTACATATTTCTGGGATTTAAAGCTGAATTTTCACTCTAATTTTCAGTGTCTAATGATCAATCGGAGAGCAGCACGGTGGCTCAGTGGTTAGCACTGTCGCCTCACAGCAACTCTAACTAAATGTCATTTAAAATATGAATCAACATTATATAAATCACATATCAAAGTATAAAATATATACATATATATACACATATATATATATATATATATATATATATATATATATATATATATATATATATATATATATATATATACATACATATATATACATACATATATATACACATACATATATATATAAATATATATATATATATATATATATATATATACATACATATATATACATACATATATATATATATATATATATATATATATATATATATATATATATATATATATATATATATATATATATATATATATATATATACACACACACACATATATATACACACACATATACATATACACACACACACACACACATACATACATACATATATATATACACATGTATATATATATATATACATATATATATATATATATATACATATATATATATATATATACATATATATATATATATATATACACATATATATATATACACATATATATATATATATATATATATATATATATATATATATATATATATATATATATATGTGTGTGTGTGTGTGTGTGTGTGTGTGTGTGTGTGTGTGTGTGTGTGTGTTATAGTACTATAGTACTACATTAATACTATAGTATATCATTAGCATAATTACTCTACATAGCATTAATTGTAAATATCTGAACGTGATGTAAAATAAATGTGCATATTTTGTGAGCGATTATGTATATTTTATGCATTAGAGCATCGTGTAGCAAACTCTAATGGATATTGTACAAGAAATGAATATCAAGTCACTTAGATTCACATTTTCTGGTCATTAAAAGCACTTGAAATCAGGAACGTATGAGAATACAATTCAATTAGAAGACCTTATGTAGACAGCAGACTATCAAGAGCACTCACTAGGGCACTTTACCTGCAACAATAGCCTCCCGGTCTCCTTCTTTATTGGGTCTGATCCTTACAAATTCTTGCCTGAGATACGGCGCCACGTCTGTGTTACTGTTCACGAAGATCCTGACTGGCTGTTTAAGAGACACGGATGCCAGATCCTTCACCTGATGGGAGATTTTTAAAACGGATCATGCTAACGTTCAGAAACAAAAATAGTCTTATGTAGCACATAACCAATGTAATGACAACACATTTTTTAGTGCATTTTATTGCATTTTTGGTGCATTTCTTGGGCTTATTTTCGATGCATTCTTGATTTTCTGTGTTTTGATAGATTTTAGTGTATTTTCTTTCCTCGTGCATTTCAATGCACTAATTTTTTTCCATGCATTTCATTGCATACGTTTTTGTAATTAATTTAATAGCATTCAATATATCCATGCATGTCATTTTATTCACACATTTATTGCATTCACTTTTTCCATGCATTTCCATTCAGAATATTTTTCATGCATCTCAATCATTCACTTTTTCATGCATTATATTGCATTCAAGTTTTTTTGTGCGTTCACATTTCTTATTGCATTCGTTTGTGCATTTCTATGGCTTATTTTTGATGCATTGTTGACTTACTGTGCTTTGAATTTTAGTGCATTTACTCTTTCATGCATTTTATTGATTACATTGTTTTATTAATTTAATAGCATTCATTATATCCATGCATTTCATTGCAATCACTTATTTCATGCTTATTATTGCATTCAGGTTTTTTGTGCATTTACTTTGTCATAAATTTAATAGCATTCACTATATCCATGCAATTCATGGCATTTTAACATGCATTTCCATTCGTTATTTTTTCATGCACAAATGAATGCATTGAAATGCATCTATATAGCTTATTTTCGATGCATTCTTGATTTTCTGCGCTTTGATAGATTTTAGTGCATTTACTTTCCTCATGCATTTCGATGCAAACATTTAAAATTATTTAGATAGCATTCACTACATCTATTTATTCAATGCATTCATTTTTTTTCCCAATGCATTTCATTGCATTCACTTATTCATGCTTTTTATTGCATTCAGGCTTTTTGTGCATTTACTTTTTGTCAAAAATTTAATAGGATTCACTATATCCATGCACTTCATTGCGTTCACTTTTTTTATGCATTTCAATTCATTTACTTTATGCTTTTTATTGCATTCAATATTATCTTACATTTAAATATTTTTTGTCATGTATTATTCCATTCACTTTTTTCATGCATTTCAGTTACATTCATTTTTTCATGCATTTTATTGCATTTAATATTATCGAGCATTTCCAGTCGTTATTTTTTCATGCATTTTCATCCGTTAATTTTTTCATGCATTTCATTGCATTGCATTCACGGTTTTTATTGCACTCGTTTGTGCATCTATATAGCTTATTTTCAATGCATTCTTGATTTTCTGCGCTTTGATAGATTTTAGTGCATTTACTTTCCTCATGCGTTTCAATGCAAACATTTAAAATTATTTTGATAGCATTCACTGTATCTATGTATTCATTGCATTAATTTTTTCCCCAATGCATTTCATTGCATTCACTTATTCATGCTTTTTATTGCATTCAGGCTTTTTGTGCATTTACTTTGTCAAATTTATCTATGTATTTCATTGCATTAATTTTTTTCCTAATGCATTTCATTGCATTCACTATATCCATGCACTTCATTGCATTCACTTTTTTTCATGCATTTTCTTGCATTCAATTTTCTCACATTTAAATAGATTTGATGTATTATTCGATTAACTTTTTTTATGCATTTCAGTTTAATTCATTTTTTCATGCATTTTATTGCATTTAATATTATCGAGCATTTCCATTCATTATTATTTCATGCATTTCCTTACATTCACTTTTTCATTGCATTCAAGTATTTTGTAAATTCAATTTTCATTCCTTCTGATGCATCCCATTTTGACATTTATTATTTAGAGCATTTTGAGGTTGCAGGTTTGTTGTTGTATTATGATGCATTAGGATTTTCTTGCATTTCAGTGCACGGACACTGATGGCTTTGTACTTTTATGTATTCTCTGCCTTATCCCTCATAACTGGATTTAAAACTCAGCATCACCTCTTCACTCATGGTGGCTGAGAACAGCATGGTCTGTCTCTGATAGGCACACATCCGGATGATCTCCTTCATCTGCTCCTCAAAGTACTCGTCCAGCATCCTGACACACACACACAGAGGAGTAAACAACCAAACAAACTGTAGGAAATCTTTGTGTTTGAGGAAGTTTCCGTTCACCTGTCGGCCTCATCCAGGATGAGGATCTCGATCTGGCTGAGCTCGAATGATGGAGTGTTGTGCAGGTGGTCGATCAGTCGTCCAGGTGTGGCGATCAGGACGTCCGGTCCTGCTCTCAGAGCTGCCTCCTGAGACTTCAGATCCAGACCACCTGACAGAGACCACAAAACACATCACAACATGCCTGCCTTCATTTAGAACACTGCAGAGATCATATTTACAGACATCACATTTCTTTAAATGCAAGGACATGCAAAGTACTTTTTTTAAATTAAGCAAAAAATCTAATAATAAGTTCAATTATTAAAGCTGCAAGTAGCGATGAAAGGGACCTCGCACCCGGGCTCACCGCCGCCCGGAGGCCTCAAGATGAAAGAGAACAGCGTACAATAATAGTTTAGGCCGATATATATAAAAAACCTGAGAAAAATCACAGATTTAAGCCAAACTTTTTTCAGTCAGCAGGTGGCGCTATGACTGGGACTCAAGATTGGCCTGTAGATGTCTTCAGGAGAGGAATCTTATCAACCATGTGAATTTTCAGGCAGATCTGACATTGTTTGGCTGAGTTATAAGTAATTTCCTGTTGCCAGCAGGTGGCGCCATAAACGTGTCTCAAAATTGGCATGTAGATGTCTTCAGGAGGTAAATTTTATATTCTATGTGAATTTTCAGGCATGTCAGACATTGTTTGGCTGAGTGATAAGCCAAACTACCTTCTGTCAGCAGGTGGCGCTATGACTGTGACTCAATATTGGCATTTAGTTGTCCTCAGGAGTGAAATCTTATTCAACCTGTGAATTTTCAGGCAGATCGGACATTGTTTGGCTGAGTTATAAGTAATTTCCTGTTGCCAGCAGGTGGCGCTATGACTGTGACTCAAGATTGGCATGTAGATGTCTTCAGGAGAGGAATCTTATCAACCATGTGAAGTTTCAGGCTGATCAGACACTGTGTGGTTGAGTTATAAGTACTTCCTGTTCCATGGCGAAGCACTGAGGTTTGTCATGCCGCCACGGACACGCCCTTCGACGAAAACTCTAGATCTTCACAATATACATCATCGCTAGAGCTTTCAGATGACACCACTCAAATTTGGTGCTGATACGATAAAATTTGTGGATTTTGTTACAGTGTAAAACATATCATTTCCTGTAGCCAGCAGGTGGCACTATAACTGTAACTGGATATTGGCATGTAAACAGGTTCAGGTCAGGACTTTAATCAAACATAAGTTCAAGTATTATCAAAAGCTCATAATATTACAAAACAAACTTTGCAACTTGACCTCCGCCCACATACAGCAACAAGCAGAGGACACTCTAGAGTTTGACAAATATTCCTGCTGTTGGACACCATAATGTACTTTTGAGGCTTTTTTCAATTGAGAATGTTGTTTAGAGTGCAACTATGTAGTTTATTTATAAGGATAGTGCCTATTTCAAAACATTTAAAACTTCTGACAGACAGTGCGTCAGCGGCCATTAGCCTGCCATACTGAGCTGCCCAAAGACGGTTGACGCTTTCATCCACAAGATGGCGACAGGACCGCATAATAAGACCTTAGAAGATTAAAACAATGTTACTACAGCTGATCAAATCATTATTAAACTGGTAAGGGATATTCTAAGTCGATCTCTCTCTTTTGTATGTTGTAGTGTTGTATTTATACCATAGCAATTGTAGTGTATTGAGTGTGAGATGGGATGTCAGAAATGTGTGTTGTGTTGGAAAGAAAGAAGAAATGCCTGCATCTCTTTAGCGTTTTATCGCAAACACAACCGAAATCCGGTAGTGTTTCGCTGCTTTTTTTGTTTGTTTTTTTGTTTGTTATATATATATATATATACACACATATATATATATATATATATATATATACACATATAAACCAATTAGATAATTAGATAAACCTTTAGATAAACCATTAAATAAACCAATTATATAAACCTTTCAACAAGCATTTTCATCCAACTTAAGCAAGTTTCATTCAACTTTTATTTTCAAAATAAATTATTTCAAGAACCATAAACAATAAAAGTGACAAAAGCATGTGACAAAATTCCTAAACCCCTAAAAATAGTTCAATTTAAATATGGTTATTCAGATGACTTGAATAAAAAGAACTAAAATTGGAAATGTTGCTTTAACAAACTCAAAGTAATAAATATTAAAATAAACTACAACTCAACAGAAATTGAAGCACAAAAAAACAGATGAAAAAAAGCACAAGAAAAGCCAGACGGAAACAAACAAAAATACCAGAACTTGTACATTAAAAACATTATACACTAAAAATACACTACTTTTAATAACTAAAACAATTAGAAAAATTGAACCAAATAACAAAGTGAAAATAAATATGTCTAAGTGGGTTAAGTTTAGGGAAGAATAGGTTTTGATTGAATTAATGAAAGGTAAAATAAAAAAATAAAAAGACAAAAGCATTTAAAAACAACATGTACTATGAATAAATACTATAGCAGTTCATCTCTCACCGACTGCCAGGCATGTGCTGATGGTGGTGAACTGCGCCAGCTGACGGGCAACCGTGTGTACCTGGATACCCAACTCTCTGGTGGGCACCAGAACCAGCACACGCGTGACCTGAGTCTCCCGCGGCTTATAGATCAGACGCTCCAGAACCGGCAACATGAAGGCCGCTGTTTTTCCTGAGAAACACACACACACACAGAGCATCCAAACACGTCACACACTGTAGATTCATGAGTAAAATCCCCAGTATACTTCTAAACCAAGACTGACGGTATACCAGGGTATCTGCAGGTTTTTAAGAGTTATATTTAACCCTTGTGTACTGTTAAATTGCCTCCCCTTTGGTTATGTTGGAGGCTGTTTTTACTCCATTGACTTCCATTATATTGACATGTTAAAATTGCAAAGCCCTGACAGCATATAATCATGTATTCTCCATTGATGCTGGTTTTCCCTGTTGGGAAGAGATATAACTTTTCATTTTTACTGTCGATGATTGATTTACTGATAATACCCAAAGTTTCAGAGGCAGTGCGTCAATACGATTGGCACAACATGAGGTTGAATTTTTTAACATGCAAAAATTACTGAGGAAAATATCAGATTGAGTGTGCAATAACCGTAACCTGTGGTCACATTAAACAGACAGAAGCAGGAGCTCACCGGTGCCGGTCGCAGCACATGCGCAGATATCTTTACCCAGAAGACCCACAGGAACACAGGCTTTCTGGATAGGAGTGGGCTGCTTGAAACCCATAGTAGAGATGGCCTGAGTAAACACACAGAAGAACAGGAGAAATATTCGCAATGGAACTGCATTCATCTGCTGTTATCAAATATAACTTTCTGCTCTAGCCACATATTTTTAAAGGAGACCTATTCTGCCCCTTTTTACAAGATGTAAAATAAGTGTCTGATGTCTCTAGAGTGTGTGTGTGTGTGTGTGTGTGTGTGTGTGCGTGTGTGCGTGTGTGTGCGTGTGTGTGCGTGTGTGGTTTCAGCTCAAAATACCACACAAATAATGTTTTCTAACTCTCTGAAACTGACCCTATTAGACTTAAATGTGGCGTTTTGGTGACTGTCACTTTAAATTCGAAAGAGATTGTGATTAAAAGAGGGCGGGGCTACAAATGCCTGTGTGTCAGCATAGTGGCAGATTCAAAAACAAGACTGACTTCCTATGCTAATAAGTGAGAGATGGTCACTAGTGGGCGGGGCTTTCCCCCTCTGATTGACAAGGGAGAATGTCAATCAAAGGTGTTTCTGCGGACTGTTTTTATCAAGTCTGATTACAAACAGTGACACAAATACATTTTAACCATTATAATCTGGTTATATTCACAGATCTTCTGACACACAACTGTGTTTAAACCCTTATAAAAGTGGTTTTTGCATAATCCGCTTAAGTGTGGCGTCACGTGAAGCGGCTTCCGGGTCCAAGCGCTACATCAAACTGTATGGGGAGACTCATATGCTATTAATAAACATTTACAAAGCGATGTAATACTTTGGAAAAATCACGGTGGCAATATTTATATATCCACGCCTGATATCCAATGACCAGAAAGTGATACACTTTTTATAAATTGTTAGAATTTTGGTGTTTGTGGTGCAGCAAGTCCAGAGGCTGTAGTGCACACTATGATTTTATATAAAATTCACTTTTGGCAAATATTTGGCACAGTAAGCTCTCATTAATGTAGCTGTGAGCCTTAAGTGGCCCAGAGATAATATGGCAAATGTGGCCCAGTTATTTTAAAAACATATATGGGCCACTTTTGGCAAATATTCGGCACAGTAAGCTCTGGCTAATGTGGATGTGAGCCTACAGTGACCCAGAAAAGATATGGCAAATGTGGCCCAGTTATCCTAAAACATACGTGGGACACTTTTGTGTTCTACTACTGGTCACAATTGTGACCAAAGATGAAACCAATTTTTTATGGACTTTTTAATTATTTTTTAGAAGACTGACATTGTTTAATATCCTTACAAATCCAACACAAATTCATATGTCATCTCTAGAAAAAAATTGGGATTAAATGGGTTAAGCAAATGTGTGTAAATTTATGTTTATTCAGTTTTAAAATTAATTTCCGTAATATTATTGACTAATATGAAAGAGTTAGCTAGGTAGGTAAAACTTTGTCCCAGTTAGGAAAATTTGTCTTGGGCTCTTGCCCTCAGCTCCAGTCATCACATGGAAAAAACAATACAACATACAAAAACAAATAAGTATTCCAATAAATAAAAGTTACATGCCTCTCTCCATATATACATGTAAATAAGCAAGAACAGATACTCACAGTCTAAACCACCACTATTCTTTAAACCACACTATTAGTTCATTTGATTGATTTACAATACAGTTTGTAAAGTCTTTTAGTAGATATATTATATAGAAGACTTGCTTTAACCAAAGTGGATCTAATTTGATTTGCATTGTAAACATTAAAGTAAAAAAGTATTACTTTTCATTTCATATATTAAGTTTTTAGTTATGATATTCCCAAAATAATTCAGCATAAATCAGCAGATTTTTTACAAAATTCTCAGCAGAAATAGCAAAAACTGTCAGCAGATTCTGTCTGGCCCTACCAATACATCACAGCTTAGCAAGCGGATAGATACCCTTTAAAACACATTTATACAATGGCCTTTTGAACTAGCTCTGAAAACCACTCACTCACATTTGATCTTTTTTTATTCGATAAATAATTGATCAATAAAAAATTGCAATTACATTAGGATGCAAGTGAAATCAGTTCTAAAAGAATCTTGCAGCAAAAATATATGAAGTGTGTCTGTCTTTTGGTGTACTGCCATCCCATATACAACAAAACTAAAGTAGTAACATTTCAACTAAATAAAATTACAATTCAGAAAACTGGCTACATCACAAGGTCTAAGAGTAGATTTTTTTTTTCTAACTCTGATTTATCTGTATTGGACAAAATAACTAAAATCCTTATGTTATTTGAAAAGTAGCACATTCACAAAACCAAATGTATGGTGACTGTCTCAAACTGTAAAATCTTCGTCATTGATCTACATTTTATGACTTCAAATCAAAGCAATCCTAAAGCTTTTAAGACATCTCAAAAATACTTAATGTACAGGATTAACATGCTTGAGTTAAATAGATTTAAAGCCTGATCAGCTAGCTCAATGTGCTAAACATTGTATTACCAACCCTGAGGTTGTAGGTTCGAAACCAGCATGAGGCATCATTCAATGCGGTGCATTCCGCTGTGGCGACCCTTGAATAATAAAGGGACTAAGCCGAAAGGAAAATGAATGAATAAATGAATAAATGGATTTAATTGTTGTTGTTAATACCCTTTATACCATTTTATGTTTAACTCTGTATTCCCCCCGGGGTCGCACATGCATTCAACAAGACAATGCAAATCCACATTCTGCACACATTACAAAGTCCTGGCTGTAGAGGAAAAGGATACAGATACTTGACTGGCCTGCCTGCAATCCCGACCTATCTCCAATAGAGAATGTGTGGCGCATTTTAAAGCACAAAATTTGACAACGAAGACCCCGTACGGTTGCCCACCTTAAGACTTGTTTGCAGGAAGAATGGGACAAAATGACACTTGAAACCAGGATTGGGCCGATAGACGATGCCATCGTCCATTGCCGATGGTCAATAGACAACACAATGCTGAGCCGGCATGACCGATGCTCCGCCCCGCCACCACCGATGCTCCACCCCGCCACCGTCACAAACCCACTCACTAAAAATACACACTCAGGCCCCGTTTGCACTAATACAGCTTAGTGTTAAAATGGTATTTTAGAACGAAAATGATCCACATCCACACCGTGTTTTACCTAGCATTTCTGAACAGCCCTCTGTCCGCTGAAAACGCACATCACGTGACCACACACACACACACACACAAGTGATGCTCACTGCAGAGCCACCCACACACACACACACACACACACACGCACACGCACACGCACACGCACACGCACACGCGCACACACACACACACACACACACACACACACACACACACACACACACACAGCCACTCGCTCCTCTGAGCTCAAGTCCGGGAGTCTGAATCCGGGAGTGTCTATGCATTTGCGGGACTCGTAATGGCCGCAAACGAGTGATAATCTTCCGGGAAATCGCGGGTCTCCCTCCCGGTCCTCAAATAAGTCACGCACCCTTCTCACCCCCGGATCCCTCCTCACTCTTCAGACACGTCGTGCGGAGTCTATCAACCCCCCCCCCTCCTCTCTCTCTTCAAATGATGACGATCGCGATGTTTCACATTAGACATCGTATGATGCCAAATTGGTCGACATCACCCAACCCTACCTGAAACCCAACACACTACCTGAAACGCTTGGTGTCTTCAGTCCCTAAACGTTTTTTAAGTGTTGTGAAAAGAATAGCAACATTACAAAGTGGTAAATGGTTTGCTGATACAACTTTTCTTGAAACGTGTTGCAAAAGCTAAAATAGGAATAGGTGTTTATTTCAAACGAACAACGAATATCATGAGGAACACATTAAATAATGCTTGCTGTATTGTCTGTGATAAAATACAAGTCAGATAAATTTAGAAATCTCTACTTTTTTTATTTGCGTTTTCCATACTGTCCCTACTTCCTCTGATTTGGGATTGTAATAGAGTAGGAGAAATGAGGAAAAACTAATCAATTCAAAAAGACTCACAAACGCTGATGTTTAATGAAGTCTAATTGATAATGAATAAAGTCAGGCTCACCTTCAGCAAAGGTCTGGACAGATTCATGTCCTGGAAGGTGAGATTCTCATCATACTGAGACGCATCTTCAAAAAATCCCTCAGTCTGGAGAAGATGAAGACATAAAAACACTGAGAAAACCATCAGAACATCACAAGCAGACAGAAATATAATGGAAAATTCAGTTTACATCTCATGAGGACTCTGTTATACTTACTGTGTCTGCCGTTTTCCTCTTTCCTTTCTTCTGCTTTTCTCTTAAAGTGTCTGGAACAAACATTAAATATTATAATTGTTCATAGAAGGCAACAATAATGTGCTTCAGTCACACTTTACAATAGGGTTTAATTAGTTAATATATTTATCAACATGAACTAACTATGAACAATCCTTGTAAAGCATTTATTCATCATAAATCACTATTTACTAAAGCATTTTTAACATCCAAAGTCATGCTTGTTAACATTAGCTAATGCACTGTACATTAACATGAACTAACAGCTGTGTTTTCATTAACTAACATGAACAAATACTGTAGTAAATGCATTAGCTAACATTAACTAATACAACCCTATTGTAGTGTTACCAATGTTTCCTACTTTCAATAGCAGATCTACTTCACAAACCTGCTTTTTTGAGCACCTCTTCATCAGCTGATGAGAACTCATCTTCATCATCCACATCATTGTCATCCACATCATCATCCTCGTCC
>NC_079440.1:60067608-60107608 GCF_903798145.1 Danio aesculapii
GGTAGAGCGATTCAGCAAGTTTTTAGAGAAAATCAAAGCAGATTGCACTACAACCATTATATTCAGACACACAAATGCTCCCACATATATTATGAGGGCGCATAGATTACATTTCGGGCGCTCATGCGACCAAAATGGTTGCAATTTCGAGCCCTGTAGTATAATGACATGTATTCAGACCACAACTGAACGTTTGAAGAAAATTGAATGCCTTATTATTTAGAATTAGCTATTATTGATGTAAATGCAGCCGTTCAAGGTGCATAATTGATTTATTACGGTATTGACGGTATTAGAAAATCCATGTCGTGGCGCAATGTCACACCGGTGATGACTATAACACCGGTGTACCGCCCACCCCTAATAAATATATATATATATATATATATATATATATATATATATATATATATATATATATATATATATATATATATATATATATATATATTTATTTATTTATTTATATACATTAAATACATAGTTTACAATTACAATTATATAATTATAATTTGTATAAGCATTATGCAAAAAAGAAAACCACATGACAACAGTACGGATTAAAGGTCCTATAAGATCTTTCAATATTATCTGGATGCAGAAGACAAATGAGAGTATCAAAACATGGCATCCTCACAAGATATTATATTGTTTCAAAGCTATTACAGCAAAGGATATATAGCAAAGGATATTGCTATTCCACGTTTCACTGCATAAAGTGACCTCAAAATGACTTATTACCATAGTATGTTGATTACTATATCCAAATACCATAGTATTACAATCATACTCAATCCCAAAACACTGTATAACTATAATATGAGGCTAAATCACCAGTATTAGGATGGTTTTAATAAATAAAATTAGTCAACCATAATGCAGAAGACAAATAGATAACATATAATATTTCAACGCTACATTTTTTTTCAGCATACCATCATCTCAAAATGAATTATTACCATAGCATGTTGATTACTATATCCAGTTGGCATAGTATTACGATTATACTCACTGCAAAACATGGTATTACTATAACATAAGGCTCAAAAGGGTTTCAAAATGTAGTATAATCACAATATAATTTTTCGATGCTACATATTGCTATTCCACGTTTTCCAGCATAACATGATCTCAAAATGACTTGTTATTACCATAGCGTATTGATTAATATATCCAGATACAATAGTATTATGTTTATTCTCACACCAAAGCACGGTATTACTATAAAATAAGGCTCAAACACTAGTATTAAGATGGTTTTATCAAATAAATTTAGTCAACCATGATGCAGAAGACAAAGGTGAGTAACAAAACGTGGTATCACCACAAGATAGTATGATATTTCACTGCTACATATTACTATTCCATGTTTTCCACCATCATGGCACAGCTCAAAATGACTTGTTATTACCATAGTATGTTGATTACTACATCCAAATGCTACAGTATTAGGATTATACTCAACCCAAAGCACGGTATTACTATAAAATGAGGCTCAAACACCAGTATTAAGATGGTCTTATCAAATAAATCTAGTCAACCATGATGCAGAAGACAAATGTGAATATCAAAATGTGGTATCACCACAAGATAGTATGATATTTCACTGCTACATATTACTATTCCATGTTTTTTCAGCATAAATTTACCTCAAAATGACTTGTCATTACCATAGTATGTTAATTAATATATCCAAATAACATAGTATTACAATTATACTCACCCAAAACATGGTATTACTATAATATGAGGCTCAAACAGGTATCAAAAAGTGGTATCATTTGGAAAATAATACAATATTTTATTGCTACATATTGCTATTACATGTTTTCAAGTATAAAACTTTCTCTGGATGACTTCTTATTACCACAGTATGCTGATTACTACACCCAGATACCATACTATTACAATTTTACTCACCCCAAAGCACGGTAATACTATAAAAATCAGGCTCACACACCAGAGTTAGCATGGTCTTAAAAATTAAATAAAGTCTATAGAAAAATGTGAGTATCAACAACATAGTATCATCAGAAGATAATATGATATTTCAATGCTACATAATTCCACATAGTCCACATTTTCCAGCATAAAATGATCATGGCACATCTCAAAATGACTTCTTATTACCAAAGTATGTTGATTACTATATCCAAATTCACAGTATAAGGATTATACTAAATAAATTTAGTCAAGCATAATGCAAAAGACAAATGCAAGTATCAAAACCTAGTACCATCACAAGATAATATAACATTTCAATGCTACATGCTGCCATTTCACGTTTTCCCCCTGCTGAAAAATCTAGCTTAAACCAGCCTAGGCTGGTTGGCTGGTTTTAGCTGGTCGACCAGTCTGGTTTTAGAGGGGTTTTGGCCATTTCCAGCCTGGTCTTAGCTGGTCGGGCTGGAAAGTGACCAGCTTAATCTAGCTTGACCAGCCTGGTTTAAGCTGGACATAGCTGGTTTTGGCTGAGCTCCCAGCCTGGCTAGGCTGGTCAAGCTGGTTTTAGCTGGTCATTTTCCAGAGTGAGGTAAAGTTGGTTTTATATTGGCACATTCGTTCAGGGACAACCTGTGACATGCTCCCCCATGGTACTTTGAATATTCGGTCTGAAATCACATGTAAATATGATTTCAAAACAACATAAGCTCTATTTGTTTGACTGTGAATAATGTACTTTGATAGTTATAGGAGTTCACTGTTTTAGTAAGCAATATCTTTTCTGAAATGATATTATTAAGGAGAACGTCAGAATGTGTGAATATAAAACCAATTTTAACTCAATATTTTCCAGCCTGACCAGCTAAGACCAGGCTGGAAATGGCTGGAAACCAGACTGGAAATGGCTGGAAACCTGCCTGGAAATGGCCAAAACCCCATTGTCTCTTATTATTACCATAGTATGTTGAATAATATATCAGGATACCATAGTAATACAATTATACTCAGCCCAAAACATGGTATTACTATAACTTGAGGCTCAAACAGATAGCGTATCACCACAAGGTAATATATTTCACGTGCTATTCCACGTTTTCCAGTTTAAATGATCATGGCACATCTCAAAACTACTTATTATAGTTGTATGTTGATTAATATATCCTGATATCATAGTATTACAATTATACTCATCCTAAAACACGGTATTACTATAACATGAGGCTCAAACACCAGTTTTACCATGTTATATCACAAAATAACATCGTTTTAGCAAGATGCACATCATAGAACGTGATACTATTCAAGGATAAGGCTCAAAACACTATATTACTACTGTATATATGCAGGCAATCACCTATTGAAGTACAAAACATGGCATTAACCATTGTTATGGGCAGAAAACGCAGTATTATCGTGGTACAGAGCTAAGAAAATATTATTAAGTTATTTCTGACAGCATGTAAAGAGTAGTTGAACTCACAGCTTCATCATCAGATCCTGAATCCGGCTCTTCTGGGACATCTTCATCATCATCAATAGTTCTGATCAGATCCATGTCTGAAAGCGATTGTGCTGAGATGCCTGAATAAACTCTACAGGCTGGTTATAATACAGGTGATAACGCGCAAAGTCTATATGTAACTTTATCTATAAAAAAACAAACCTGAGTTTAGAGTTGAATAAACCTCAAACATATAATTGTGACAACATGACACACTATCAGTACTGCATGTTCGTAAACACACGTGTGTAGCCGAAGCAGCGGAAATGCGTCACTCTCACGCGCCTCATATTTAATAGGTGCGCTAGTGACGCCTACAGGCGCGGGGGGATGAGAATTGTTAAGTCGGGTGTTTAAAAAATATAGACATACAATCAAAACGACTAATAATCCATGGCATCTGCTAAGAAAGCGGATCCAAATAAATAAAAGTAACCAAATCTATGACCACAATTCAAGAATACATGATGGCTGATCGGTGTAAACATGTTTTGATATGCTAAGGCTCCAGTACCACCTGAAAAGTGAAGCCAATACAGTTAAAATAGGGTCCGTCGGGGGATTGGAGTGACTTTGAAACTATTATAACAAATGTGCAAACTCTGGCTCCATATGACATCATCAGCAAAATATGGCTACGGCCTTTTCGAAGACGTTTGGCTTCATTTGTTTGTTTGTTTGTTTACAGTAGACAGCAGTGGAGATACTTTCTTTTTATGAGTCTTAAGACATTACTTTGACAATAAAGTAACTAATAGTTCACCCAAAATTTAGATTTATTCACCCTCAAGTGGTTCCAAAGTTTCTTTCTTCTGCTGAACTTTCTGAAAAATGTTGGAAAGTTCTAACCATTGACTTGTGAGGTTGTTTTTCCTGCTATGAAAGTCAATGTTTACAGGTTTCAAAATAAATAATTCAAAAATATTCACTATGTAATCTGCTATAACAGCGGATACAATTAATACAAATTAAATTATGAACAAAACATGAACACATGACTGATTTCTCGGTGTAAACATGTTTGGATACGGCTCCAGTGTTCCGCCTGAAAAGTGAAGCCAATACATTTTAATTAAATACATGTGATTATAATGACTGCGCAAACTCAGGTTTCGCATGACGTCATCAGCACAATATGGCTACGGCCCTGCCGAAGACATTTGGCTCCATTTTTTTTCTACAATAGACAGCAGTAGAGAGACTTTCTGAAGACATTACTTCAGTTAAAGTGAAAACTGAAGTCATTGAATGCGTTTGGTAACAGAGATGGAGGTTCTCTAGATGAATGCGCACCTTGGCTCTAAAGGTCAAACAACAAAATCAATAATCAATTGATTGATCAATAATCTTGGTGTGGCTCTGGAGTCAGATCTGAGTTTCAGTAGTCATGTCAAAGCAGTTAGTAAATCAGCATACTATCATCTCAAAAACATTGAAGAATTAGATGCTTTGTTTCCAGTGAAGACTTAGAGAAACTTGTTCATGCTTTTATCAGCAGCAGGGTGGATTACTGTAATGGACTCCACATTGGCTTTCCAAGACGACAGTCAGACACTTACAGCTCATCCAGAACGCTGCAGCCAGGATTCTAACCAGGAAATCAGAGCACATCGCACGTGTCCTCAGGTCTTTACACTGGCTTACTGCTACATTCAGAATAGATTTTAAAGTATTATTACTGGTCTATAAATCACTAAATGGCCTAGGAGCTCAATACATTACAGATATGCTCACTGAATACAAACCCAACAGATCACTCAGATCTTTAGGATCAAATAAAATAGAAATTCCAAGAGTTCAGTCAAAGCAGGGTGAATCTGCCTTCAGATACTAACAGCGCCCCCTACTGCTGGAATCAGCTTCCAGAAATGATCAGATGTGCTCCAACATTAGGCACATTCACATCAAGACTGAAAACACATCTGTTCAGCTGTGCCTTTACTGAATGAGCAAACATTCATTTAAAACATGTTTACATTTTAAACTTGTTTTTAATCCTTTTTACTCTCGTTTATGTAAAGCACTTTGAATTACCATGGTGTATGAAATGTACTATATGAACTTGGTTTTGACATTAAAGGGATAGCTCACCCAAAAATGAAAAATTATCACCCTCAAGTGGTTAAGTTTTGTTTTCTGCTCAAGATATTTTGAAAAACATTGGAACCCTGTAAGCATCGACTTGTGTAGCATTTGATTTCACTACTATGGAAGTCATTGTTTACAGGTTTCTTTTGTATTCTCCATAAGGAACTCAAAGCTTTGGAAGCACTCGAGTGCAAGTTTTAAATTTTGGGTGAACAATCATTTACATTCTGTAGATGTTTTTATTTTAAGCAACTTACAGGATGGATCAAAAGCTATGTCAAAGTGTTAATGATCATTTAATTATGAAAGGTGTTTGACAACCAAATTAGGAAGCAAGTTCAAAAAGGAAAATTCTGTAAAAATGTCTTAACATCTGAAATCTAATAGGAATGCATACTAAATGCATTAAAGCGAGTGGAGCTGGCAGGCCATTTCATAAAATGCATTTAATACAAATGTATACAAGCTCTCACTTTCACTAATGTGAGAAGTGGAGAGCATGAGACGGATTCCTAAAAGATCAGTGACAGACGAGCCTCCGCTTTAAGCCTGTGGGCAGTCTGAACACCAGCCCGTGATATACTCGCTCCTGCAGCTTCTCCACGATGGACGTCCAGCGCTCTCCAGCCCCTGGAGCCTGGACTGCAGCTGAGCACAGAAAGTTTGGCCAGAGGAGATAGTCGTGCAAAACTGAGCCTGGTTTTTCTCAAGGTTTTCCCCCTTCACTTTTGTCAATTGGTAAAGTTTTGTTCCTCATCACTAGCTTGCTTGGGACTTGTAGAGCTGCACATCGATGGATTCGCTCTGAGTTTGGACTTTCAGCAGTGAATATTGAACCACACTGAACTTCAACTGGACTGACACGGTTTCAGTTTACGAGAAATGTTAAGCTGCTTTGAGACAATCTACATTGTAAAAGCACTAGAGAAATAAAGATGAGCTGAATTAATGCATCAAATAGCTTTAATACTATCTAAATCTTTGCAAATGTACATTCAAATTAGCTTAATCAAAAAACTAATAAATAAATAAAGTCTGTAATCAACATGCATTGCACAGATGTGCCAGACTGCTAAGGCTTAACTTCACAGAACATGTTCATCCATAGAGAATTGCAACCAAGTTTGATTCAAACTCTTAATGTTTGGTTGCAATAAAGTGAAACGAACAGCAGAGTAAACTGGAAGAAAAAACAAGAGTCGGATTAAAACATGAATGTCAATTTGACACTTTATTAAAAAAAAGGGAAATAATTGACAAAAATACAAAAAACAATCTATACAAGATCTTGCAGCCAAAGTCTCCAACACAAGGAAAAGACAAACATCCGCATCGTCCAGTGTGGAGGTTTAAGGTCTGGGAGGAGGACGCAAGCCTGGAGGAGGAGGACCTGGAGGAGATAAGAATAAACATGTAAACCGGTTAAATATTTCTACAGTGCTCAAAGGAGATAGCTCACACAAAACTAAATCATCAATAGAAGACAAACAAGTTTGGGCGAGTAAATGATCACAAAAGATAAGATCTATATAGGATTTTTTCTTTTCTTATGCGTTCAACAGAAGAAAGAAACTCAAGTTTATATCCGCTTCAGTGTTAAGTTTTGGGTGAGCTATCCCTTTAATACAAATGTAGATTGTGTCAATGCCACTTTATAAAAGGACGAAAAATTAATCAGCTCTATTGATTTCGTAAGACATATTTAATTTACACGGTTCTTACACTTTCACCCCCCCCCCCCCCCCCAAAGTAAATAATGACGCATTTTCTGATGCATTTTCCAACTTTTTCAGCACTTTTACATATTTAAAAATCACATTATATCAGATGCTAATTATTATTTTATATAATACTCCAAAGAAACTCCCTTTTATTCCTACCATTATGCAAAAACTCTAGATTTTAAATAGTTTATACATATTTATAAAGAAATTATGACTGCAACAGATCTTATTTATCTATCATTTATTTATTGCCACATCAGCAACTTATGGCCATTTCGTGGCAAAATGCATATCCATAAATTACATGGTAAAAACAAATTCGTATTACAATAAAAAACAAGTTACTTAGACAAATCTATAAATATAAATAGATTAAATTTACACAAAAATATATTCAAAGTTAAATAGGATTTTTCAGTTCAATTTGATAAATAATTTAAAACTCTTCCTGGCGGTCCCTTTTAAAAATGTCCATCAAAGTGCTCTCCTTATAAAATCTTGTCTACTGGAATTTAAACTTCCACATTCCAACAAAAGATGTTTGATAAGAGCAGTCTGGCAGTAATTACATTAAGGTGGGTCTTCGTTATTCAGTAAATATAAATGTGTCAACTTAGAATGTCCAATTCGACATCTGCTATAGACAGTCTGATCATGCCTGCTCTCTAAATTATAAATTGCTAAATGTCTCATTTATTTCCGGGTTAATTTCATGTAATTCGTTATTTATGCAGTTGTCCCATTCTCTTTGCCAGGTTTCGTTTATGTACAAATTGATTGTGGGTTTCAAGTCCTCAGGAGGAGTTAAACAGGGTCACATTCAAGGACATAGCCTGTTTTGCTGCTTCATCTGCCAGTTCATTTCCATGTATTACTGCAGCAGATCTAAGCCGTTTCTAGCATTTCATCTAAAAATCCAAGCACTTTACTAAACTTGAACACACTGAAGATCCCAAACCTAAAGTTGACATGAAATTAAAACGTACTAGTCCTATTTTTATGATGTATATAGTGGTGTTTGTTAAATTATGCATCTTCGCACTGCATTACTATTATTGGTGTTATTTATTTGCCCTCAGAATCCTTTAATCAAATATCATAACCTTCCCTCGACCTCAAAACAACTGTCACTTCTGGTCACATGGAATGCATTTAGGGCGGGGCTATCAGCCATTTGGGGTGGGGCTAACAGTCCATTTCTAGTTTCTGTCCTGCTTTCATCCATTTGTCAGCAACAAATCTTTCAACAATCTAATCCGTTCCAGAAATCAAGCGCTATTCTACTTTCTTTTGTTCCTCCTAATTCCTGAGATTGTCATTTTTTCCCCATACAGTGAGGTACATACCATTGAAACAGTCCTGACTAACACTAAATTGGGGGTGGGGGATGGGGGAGAATTACAATCTTAACTTTCATTTCAACCCACTAAACCAGCTTTACCTCTCATTCCAGGCGGCGGCGGCCTCATGCCGGGAGGAGGCATTCCCATCGGTGCCCCGCGGCCAGGTGGCATCCCCATCGGAGGTCCCATTGGTGGCCTCATGCCCGGAGGAGGGCCCATCATACCTGTGGGATGAGCAGACCACAGTGTCAACATTACCCACCATGCACCAGCATGAGTGTTTGTGATTCAGCCATGTGATTCTGAGCTCAGCGTAATCCTGCTACCACACAAGCGGACCCGTCATCTGCTTCAGAAAATACTGCTGTCATCACGGCTGTCGAATCAGCACAGCTATCAGACATGAGATAACCATGTTTCCATCCGACTAGATTTATGTGCAGTTTGGAATAATAGCATAATAACAATAATGGAAATGTGCATACATTTTAAAAACGCATCACAAAAAATAAAGCCAAGATGTGCATAAATTAAAGACATTGAGAAAGAGAGAGGGAAAAAAAGTCATACAAATTAGTTATCAGATCATGTGTGTAATGGGATGAAATAATGGACAAAACAGCACTGAGCACGTTGTAGAACATCTGAAATTTTTCTCATAGTAAAATACCTCAGTTCATCATCACAGTGGTTCAGTATTATTATTATTATTGTCGTCGTCTCTCCTCTAAAAGCCACTGCATTTATTCGAGACCAGTCCCATAGTAGCTTCTCATACTGCACTAAACTACATTTCTGTCTGATGCTTGGTGCCAGTTTCTCAGAGTGTTGATTTTGCTCTCCTTGACTCATTGATGGAAACGATTCCTTATTTTACATAAAATATTCCAGTTTGCACACAAATCTCATTTGCATCTTTGGATGGAAACACGGCTAATGTTAACAAAGCTTTGCAGAAAGACTCATACCTGGAGGTGGTGCTCCTCTGCCCATGGGTGGCGGTGGTCCCCCTCGGCCAGGAGGATACTGTGTGGGGGCTCCAGCGATACTGGCACCCGCAGCGGCAGCAGCAACCGTACCCCGACCCTGAGGAGTCATGACCTGATGGACAAACACACACTCTGGGTTAGAGAATGACACTGTTTACATTCAAATGACCCAAAGTACAACAAAAAAGAAAACTTATTCCAGTTAATGGTTTAATCAAAGGTTAAGCCAACTGGGTCAAGTCATCTTTATTTCTATAGCGCTTTTACAAATGTGGATTGTCTAATAGCAGATTAACTGATGAAATCAGGATAAAAGCCACAATATTTACTTCACAAAATATCTTGAAAGTAAAAAAATAAAAATAATAAAAAATATATTAATAACTTAATATGCAAGATGCTTATTTAGAATACAGCTACAATTAATTGGCTGACGTGTGTGTGTTTGTGTTGCTGTGTTTAAACAAATGCAACATAGCCAAGAGCCATTTGTCAATAACAGGACTTAATTGGGAGCAGAAAAAAAAAACCCTACAAGATACAATATACATTTATATGTAAATGGAGGGGAGGAAGCAATATGGCAGAAATAAGGCCCAATAATAGATTTAAATGCCATTTCAGTACGAGCATTTATGAAATGCATTTTTATCTCAATTCAGTCAATTCAAATTTACATCCTTAACCACCTGTGAAAGTGTTAAATGCCTTAATTACTGATGATCCGCATTTGAAACAAGCATCCAAAAAAGGAAAGCATACATGCAATAACGTGATCATAAACTATTAATATTAAACAAGCTTAACTGTAATAACATGCATTAAATTATTTAAAGTAAATTAAAAACATTTAAGCTGCTTCCATGCATTAAATAAATTATCATTTATTAATGAGTAATGTACGTGTACCAAATTACAGGATCTTAAAATTACAAGTTAAAGAGACTACAGATGAAAAAAACATTCACCACAACAACTAAAACAATTCTTGGTTTAGTGTGTGTATATATATATATATATATATATAAATAATAATAATAATAATAATAATAATAATATTAAATTTAATTGAAAATAAATTAATAAAATGTAGTAGATAAATTACCAATTACTATAATTGGTTCGTCAGTGTTTTGGCTTTCAGCAGTGACATTTACATTACACTGCTTCAGTTCAGTTTTCTGTGTTGAAGTTCAGTTTCAATTTACTAGATCTTCATCTAGAAGCTTCTTTGCCAATCTATAGGGTGGGCCATTTATAAAGATACGGTTGGTGATATTAACGCCCTGTTTGTGGCACATTAGTATATGTGAGGGGGCTCATGAAAAAGTTACGTTAAAACCAAGCACACCTTAGTTTTTCTTGTGAAATTCCCAATAAGTTGTCACATGACCCTCATCCTATTGAAAAAACAAAAGTTGGATCCAAGATGGCGACTTCAAAATGGACACCATGGTCACCACCCATCTTGAAAAGTTTGCCTCCTCACATATACTAATGTGCCACAAACAGGACTTTAATATCACCAACCATTCCCATTTTATTAAGGTGCATCCATATAAATGGCCCACCCTGTACACTGTAAAAGCACTAAAGAAATAAAGATGAATTGACCAGAATAAAAGGATTCTGGAAAGATTAGAGGCCCAAAAAAAATAAATAAAAATAGACATTTCTATTAACAAATCTTCTTTTGCTGGTACCTGCTGTGAGGGTCCACCGACTCCTCTGACAGGCCCAGCGAGTCCAGCAGGAGCCTGTGCCATTGGAGCTCCAGCAGGAACACCTCGACCCGCAGCTCTGCCCACTCCTGGACCTCCAGCCACTCCTGCCAGCGGCACACGGGCGATGCCAGTCTGTAATGGGACAAAGTCAAAAAAAAAAAAAAAGTCATTCTCTCTATATTTAGATGGAAAACCCACTGGACAGGCTCTGAGCACTCACGTCTTTAGGGGGAGGTCCTTCTACAGTCATGGACACCAGATTCTCTCCTCTGAGCAGAACCAGACCCAAAACCCTCTTCTCCTCACGCTCCGGCTGCTTAGAGTTCTTGGGTCTGCGAAAGGCAAACATTGATGAATACTCATGATGCATGATATGGCATCAGTAAGACTTATGAGATTAAAATAAGACTCTTCTGCTCTCCAAGGCAACATTTGTTCAGAAATATAAAAGGATTGAGATTCAATGTTTGTTTGTTTGTTTAAACAACATATTGAATGTGGCTTAAATTTTATTTCTCTTATTTAAACCTGAATTTTCTGTATGATTCTGATCCTATCCTGGATCATACTAATATGCTCAACATTTATTATTATTATTATTATTATTATTATAGTCATCAACATCCATCATGTTGCAAGCTGTTGAGGTGCTTCACACTAAAGAACCCATCAAAAACATTTATATTTATTAAAAACAACACTACATTTTCCCACAATGAAAGTGAAGACACTTGCACTAAAATATTCCATTAAATTGACATCATGATCTTTTTAAAGAATACAAAGTAAAAGGTATTAGGTTTCACAAAGAAAAATCTATTTACCAACAATTACTCGCTAGTACACCAAATCAATGTAGTAAAGATGAATTATTTTTATTTAATGCCATGTCAGAAACCACGGCTATTTTAATGGCAAGAACATTTCAACATTAATAAATGGCAAGAACTATACTGTATTACAAATATACAATTAAAAACAACAAACAAACAACATTTTTAGCATTAGTACATGATACAAATTCAAGCAATTTTTAATTCAATGTAGTATAATGATTTCTAAAGCGTCACTTAACACTGATGGCTTACGAAAAAAATAAGACTACATCCATTTACAGGACAGTCATTTTAAAAGTGTAATTTAAAGATTTTACTAAACCTTTGATTTAAAATTTGCAAAACCTTACTGATTGGTAGTTTAATTATCTCGCCTACTAATCACCAGGGGTCTGTTCTTCGTACGTGGATTACTATATTTGCTGGATTTGGTTATTGACGATTTGACACGATCCAGGATCGTTTCGTTCTTCAAAACTTATCTGAGAGTTGTCATAGCAACAGTTCTGATAGTTCAATCCTTTTCAGGAGCAGCAGCTCATTTCATATAAATAGGATTAGATCGGGCCAGTTCAAGCAAAGATAGCACTGCAAGCATGTACCAAATGCTGATATTTTCTAACAATAGTAGTTGTTTATACTTGGGAGAGAGAGAAAAAAAAAAAAAAAAAAAAAAGTAAATAAATACATACAGTAAAAAAAAAAATAATAATAATGATAAATAATAATAATAATAAATAATAATTATATATATATATATATATATATATATATATATATATATATATATATATATATATATATATATATATATATATATATATATATATATATATATATATATATATATATATATAAATAAAACGTATGCAATTTGCACTGTGAAAGTACAAAGACTGCCACCTGGTGGTTCAAAGACAAAATTTATTAATATGAACTTTGGATAAACGCATCCATGCACAATACTTAAAGGATAATAATTTATGCAGTTGTGCACGCATTTTGACCGCTAATATACCAGTGATTTGATGCTACACAATTTGCAGACACCTTTACTGATATCAAAATGCTGTTTTGATGCAAAATAATAGTTATTCCTTACACGATTAAAAAAAAAAAACTTGAGTAGGCCTAGGCTACTATAATAAAGAATCTTCTCTAAACGTAGAACTAAATACATTGACTGAAATACATGAACACTCTTGACACATGAAAGTGTAAAGCCTGCAGCTCATAGCAAAGGTGGAAAGTTATTGTGTATCATATTTAACAAACTGTTTACTTCGAACTGCTAAATGACTAAATGTAAATGTAAAATGTAAATGAATTGTATGTAATTTCGCTCACATGGATAATTGAATATTAATCAGATGATAAGTCATTACGCTGCTGTGCCGTCAGCCAATCGTTGCACTGCTGATCATGGTATCGGGGATTGATAGATCTGTCCTTCTCAACACTGATCTCAGATCAGTTCCTCATTTTAATTTGATTCGGGAACTTGTTTGAAGAACCAAATTAGCCAGAGATCAGTTACCAAGATTAACAGATCCAGGATCAGTCAAATCATCTTAGATCATTTAAGCGAGAAACGAGAACGGACCCCAGTTACAAACCTCGTAACTGTAATAACTACAGACTTGTTTCTAGAGGTTATTCCACATTTGTGTATAGTAGAATTAAAAAAATAAACATCTTTGAAACCACTTGAGTGTGAATAAATGGAGTACATTTATTGTGTCACTTTAAATAGTGAAGACTTACTTGATCTTCCTGAACTCGTCGCAGTCGCACAGGATCAGGTTCATGTGTTTGTCGAAGGCTTTGAATGTGCCGATGAAGATGCGTCCGTCCTGCAGGATACAGCGCATGCGATAGTCGATGTGCTGCAGCATCTTACTACTCTTGCCGACCGTCTGCAACACATAGGAGAGAGTGATCATTCATTCATTCATCTTTTCGGCCTAGTCCCTTTATTAATCCAGGGTCGCCACAGCGGAATGAACCGCCAACTTATCCAGCACATGTTTTACACAGCGGATGCCCTTCCAGCTGCAACCCATCTTTTGGAAACATCCATACACACTCACTCACTATGGACAATTTAGCCTACCCAATTCACCTGTACTGCATGTCTTTGGACTGTGGGGGAAACCGGAGCACCCGGAGGAAACCTACTTGAACGCATGGAGAACATGCAAACTCCACACAGTAACACCAACTGACCCAGCTGAGGCTCGAACCAGCGACCTTCATGCTGTGTGGCGATAGCACTACCTACTGTGCCACTGCGTCACCCAGAGAGTGATCAATAAAGATTAAATATACACTATTGTCAATACCGATAATAGACTACTGCAATGAACCATACAACAATTGAATTTTGCACCATTCTGGAGGAAAAAATAAATAAAATCACAGTAAAGTCTAGATAGGACAACTGTACAACAATAATGAATTTTACATTACTGAGAGAGTTGGGGTTAAGGTAGACGTTAATAAAATACAAATTAATGGGTAGTTTAATAAATAATATATAAAACATGCAGTAAAATTACCGTTTTTACATTACTGTGATGGTTTAGGGTAGACTTTAATAAAATACAAATTATGTGTAACCTAATAAATAATTCTTGTTCACTTCATGACGCAGCTTTCTCATTTCTAACCTTATCAAGACCCGTAAATTACCAGAAAATTAATGGACTCCATTTCAGATTGAAATGTGAACTGCTAAAGGAGTATATACACCTGTAAAAATAAATAAGAGTAAAGTTATTTTTTATGATCAGCTTGTTTTACAAAATAAAAGTCTTCCTGCTAGCGCTGCACAACCAAACCGTTTCGTTTTTGCAAATGGAAACAATATACTGCCATAATGTTACACAAAAACTGCGATAGAAAAATTATTAATTACACTGCCCTAAGACGTATTTTATAAATATTAGATTCAATTATTTAGCATGAAACGTTAGACTGGCTTCATTTACAAACAACCGACGGCTAGCCCCATTAGCACTCATTCATTCTTTAGATTTAAAGAATTTGGGAATTTATTAGGTTATACACACATTTTATAAGTGAACAACATTCCCAAACGCATCATACTAGCCTAAATGTAACGTTCTAGCCCGTTTTAAATTTACAACATCTCCCGCTTGCTTTGTCTCTACGCACTTACAACGTAAGTACAACGCAGACAGTTTTCAGCCTAAAATCAAAACTATCCCTCAGAAATATTAAGAAGATCACCTCGTCACACTGTAATGAGACTATAAGTGCAGTCTTACCATGTTTGCTGTTCGGATGACTCCGATTGATATCGGATTCTGCCAAACAAGTTTTAAAAATTGACCCGCGAACCGCCGCTGAGTCCTTTAATGGAGGCAAAGCGGAAAAGAGTGCGACACGAAAAGTGTCCGACCGGAAAACACAATGCAACATTTGACTTCGACCTTTTCTGTTCGCATTGATATTTATGTATATATTTTTATTTTATTTATTTATTTTTATTTATTTATTATTATTATTGAAGCATATAACTGACAAGAATACATGATTATATGATAACATATGTAACAGTCATACAAAACTTAGTGATGCAGAACATACGTTAAACAATTTTTTTTACATTATTAGAGAGGTTTTTATAGCCTTCTTGTTTTTTGTAATTGAGGTCAAAGAATTATAAAATATTTTTAAATCTTTACAGAAATAATTAAAGGAGGGAGTAATAGACGTTATTTTTGCCTTGTGTATGTAAACCCCCCAAGGTTACACTAGGTTTCACATACGGACCCTGAGCATGCGTCATTAGCGCCACCACATTTGTACAGTGCTCCCAGGACAACTGTCATTCAACCGCACTGGTCAAGAAAGTGTGCCAGTGTGAAGGTGCTGGACTTTAGCGCTGTGTACGGGTGTAGTAACGAGCAAACAAAAAGAAAACAAAGCTCAAAGGCAGAACATTTCGTAGGTAAGATTTTGTTTTATACTGACCACCGGGAAAACTTCCGATCATAGATATATTCAATTAAACTCAATTAAAAGTTGCTTTATTGGCATGACAAATATTACAAATGTATTGCCAAAGCATTTATAGAGTTTACATAAAAGTAACATACATATGTAATAAAAAAAACAGTACACTCAATAGATAGTAGTAGTAGTAGTAGGAAAAAAAAAAAAAAAAAAAAAAAAAAAAAAAAAAAAATATATATATATATATATATATATATATATATATATACACACACAGTGTTTCCTCCACCATTTTTTCCAGCTGTAGCGGCAGGTGTGTGCGTGTGTGTGTGTGTGTGTATATATATATATATATATATATATATATATATATATATATATATATATATATATATATATATATATATATATATATATATATATATATATATATATATAAGACTTTCATATATATACACAATTTCACAGGAGGGTGATTCAGTGGCTAATGTGGTTAGCACAGTTGTCTCACAGCAAGAAGGTTGTTGGTTTGAGTCCCAGATGGACCAGGAGGTCTTACTGTGTGAAGCTGACATGGGTTTCCTCTATGAGCTCCAGTTTCCCCCACAGTCCAAAGACTTGCGGTATAGGTGAATTGGAGAAACTAAACTGGCCGTAGTGTATGGATATGTGTACGAATGAGTGGATCAAACATGGATTAACATCAAACAAAAATACATTTATGTTGTGCAGTCTTATTACTTTCTCCCAGGTTTACAGAGCTTTAATAGTAAGGTAACACCACTTTCTCAAATAAAAATAAATAATCCAAGAACACAAACAGTAGATTAATTTATACTGCATTTTTAATTAGCATCATGAACTAATGATATTTGACTAAATTGGCCCCCAACAAAAAGACTCCCTGCAATATGAGTCAAATGGTGCAACCAGTTACACCGTTTGACATTTCAACTTAAAATCAATTTTAACAGGCATTATCATCAACATCTATGTAAGCACATGGGCTTGGTGGGGATATTTCAAATGTCATTTTTAAATATAATACTTATTTTTATAATAATGATCAATTATCAGTGCATACCTGGGGTCTTACCATTTGACATGGATATCTAAGAACAGCTGACCATACCCTAAAAGGTCAAAGTATATCACATTTTAAAGAGAGTTACTAACCTTTGCATGCTGCAGATAGTCGTATCAAGAGTTCTTCTCTGTGATGCAATCTCCTGTCTTACATCGTGCCAGTATTAACAAAATGGCTCATCAAATGGTGGTTACACCGTCCTGACATTTCAGGAATTTGAGGTGACAGATATAATTCCCCAAATTATTTATATTTAGAACAATTGTGCTCTATTTAACTTTATTTAATATTAAATATGTCTAATGTAAAATTATGCCAAACTAGTTTCATTGAGACTTTCACATTTTTTAAATAAGATGAACTTTTTGGTACCATTTTTTTTGGTTACACCACATCGACATTCTTGCAATAATCCTCTAAAAATGATCTTAAAATGGATTAAAAATAAAAAGATTACACTTGGTCCTCAATACAGAGAATGTATGCAAGTAATTTGCTTATTCATTTTGAATCTGTAACCTTCTTGAATTGATTTAAACGTCATGGACACATAAAATGAGCGTCACGTCATTGACCCAAATTCTGAATATTTTCCGTAATAATAGCTTTGCAAGACTTCCCAGTAGAATGCATATCCATACATTAAATTAATGCAAATAATTCACTGTTAATAATGAAAAGGTGATGGAAATTATTTCACTTACATTTTTACCATCATTTACAAATCTGTTTCAAACAATAAATAATTCATTATGGCCTCTGTGTGTGTTAATTTACCCTATTACCTTGATGTAAACACCAATAATGGGTCATCTTTTCTTTGACCCATATTAATTCAATAAATTACCAGTGGTGGAAAGAGTACTGAAATATCATACTCAAGTAAAAGTACCCTTACTTGCCCACAAATGTAGTGCAGTAGAGTACGAGTACCTGTTGTAAACATTACTCAAAGTATGAGTCAAACGTAGCCCTTTCAAAAGTACTCAAGAATAGTGAGTATTTAGTATTACGCTGTAAAAAGTTGATGCGTTTACATGCAGTTTGTGCAGGGATGTGTAAACGTAACATTCTGTAGTGCATTTAGTGATTTTTATTGTTTTATTGTTCCTTCCTTCCTTCATTAGTTCCTCCCTTCTTTTGTTCGTTTGTTCTGTCATTCGTTCTTGTTTTTGTTCTTTCATTAGGTCCTTTTTTCGTTCGTTCTTTTCTTCCTTAGTTTGTTTAGTCCTTCCTTGAATCCTTCCTTCATTAGTTTAGTCATTCCTTCATTAGTTCGGTCGTTCCTTCTTTCATCAGTTTGGTCCATCCATTTAGTGATTTTCTTATATTTGTTCATTCCTTCCAACCTTCCTTCCATTGTTTGTTTAGTCCTTCCTTAAATCCTTCCTCAATTCATTAGTTCCTCCCTTCATACGTTCATTCATTCATTCGTTTGTGTTTTGTTCCTTCATAAGTTCGGTCCTTCCTTCCTTCAATAGTTTGGTCCTTACTTCCTTCATTAGTTTGGTCCTTACTTTATTAGTACGGTTTTTCCTTCCTTCATTCGTTCAGTCCTTCCTTCATTAGTTCGGTCCTTGCTTTATTCCGTCCTTCCTTCCTTCATTAGTTCGGTCCTTTATTCATTCCTTTCTGCTTTCATCAGTTCAGTCCTTCCTTCCTTCATTCTGTCCTTCCTTCCTTCATTAGTTTGGTCCTTCCTTCATTCGGTCGTTCCATCCTTCATTATTTTGGCCCTTCCTTCCTTCATTAGTTCGGTTCTTCCTTCCTTTATTAGTTTGGTCCTTCCTTCCTTCTGTCCTTCATTAGTTTGGTCCTTCCTTCCTTCTGTCCTTCATTAGTTTGGTCCTTCCTTCCTTCTGTCCTTCATTAGTTTGGTCCTTCCTTCCTTCTGTCCTTCATTAGTTTGGTCCTTCCTTCCTTTGTTCGGTCCTTCCTTCCTTCATTAGTTTGATCCTTCCATCCTTTATTAGTTCGGTCTGTCCTTCCTTTGTTCGGTCCTTCCTTCTTTTATTAGTTCGGTCTGTCCTTCATTAGTTCGGTCCTTCCTTCCTTCATACCCTTCCTCCTATTCTTCATTCGGTCCTTTCAGTGATTGTTTAAGGCTGTTTGGTGATTTCAGTCATCATACAGTCGACATCCTTCATTTTCTAGTCAGTGACATGCAGTCTATAAAAAGTCTCTCGGTCTATTGCATGTAAAACCTTTGGACATCTCTTGGACATTTTTAAAACTTCCAAAAGGTTTACTGCATTTATAAAGCGCCAATGTCTTGAGGTTGTTCAGTACGATGCAATTTACTTTCTATGTGCGATTTGATTGGACAGGAATCACATGACAAATTTTTCTACTGTAGTCAATCTCCATAGACAAGAAATAATAAAGTAGTGACTGCAGGTTGAAGAAAAGTAGAGTAAAAGTACCAATACTGCACTAAAAATGTAGTCAAGAGAAAGTAAAAGTAAACACATTTAAAACGACGTAGTAAATTACAAATCCTGAGAAAAACCTAATCGATTACAGTAAATTGAGTATTTGTAATTTGTTACTTTACACCGCTGTAAATTATTATATAATAATTATTATCTTTAAATTAATGCTAAACAAATCTTCAAATTCAATATAACAGAATCTACTGCCTTTAATTGACTCAATTCCTCCAAATAAATAGATGGTATATTTAATTCAGGTCGTGTAATAAATAAATAAATGACAACAGCATAGCAAGAATAAAAGAAGCAACACATTTATATTGCACTTGTTTTTTTATTTCTTCAGCTGAGAATAAAACAGTACTCTTATATTAATCATTCAACTGTACACATTCACTTAAGAAAAATAAATATAATCCAAATCATGAAATCAATGTTAATGTGTTGTAGATCACAGGCAAACATGATTTACAGTGTTAAGAAAATAAAGAAGCCACACATCTGGCCTTTTAAGAGCTACAAAACGCTGTAAGACACCACAACAACGACACTAAACATCAGATGTGCGTCGTTCGGATGGATTGTTTCCATCAGCATTTATTTTGGACATTTTTTTAAAAATGCAAACATCTGATATTTAGAAAATAAAGTGCCCTGGAGCGAGACAGAAGATAATAAAGCACAGCCTGATGGATTCAATTCCAGCCTAAAAACCCGTAAAATAATCAAAATAATCATTTTCCGAGGGGAAATACTAGGAAAATGTCTCATTGGGCTTGCTCAAATCCTCTTTTTAACAGTATATTGGTATTTACAATCCTGGCTTTTGTCTTTTTTGCATCTGAATAAGAAACAAACCACTGAAATGCACTGAATATCCGTGAAGTCAGGCCTAAATCTTTAGTATAAATCCTGTAACGTCTCTAATACAAACACAAACACACATTTGATTTATTTTTTATTTTATTAATGTTTAATTAAAGAACATTATATTTATTTATTATTAGTATTTTTTAAATAAAAGAACATCTTATTTATTTATTTTTTGCATTAATGAATGTGGTAACACTTTACAACGTTAGTTATTATCATTTAATGTATTTGCTGACATGAACAATACATTTATTAGTGTTTATTCCTCTTTGATAATGTTAGTTAATTAAAATAAACTCATGCATTTAGGCTTTTTTTTTACATTTTATTTTATTAATGCATTATTTAATGATGAACTATGATTAATAAATGCTGTACAAGTATAATTAGTTCATGTTGATAAATACATTAGATAATGAAAACCTACACTACCTGACAAAAGTCTTGTGGTGGATCCCAGTTGTAAGAGCAGCGAATAATAACTTGACTTCTAGTTGATCATTTGGAAAAGTGTCAGAAGGTGGATTTCTCTGATGGATCATCTGTTGATCTGCATCCCAATCATCACAAAAACTGCAGAAGACCTACTGGAACCTGCATGGACCAAGATTCTCATAGACATAAGTCAAGTTTGGTGAAGGAGAAATCATGGTTTGGGGTTACATTCAGTATGGGGGCGTGCGAGAGATCTGCAACATCAACAGCCTGAGGTATCAAGACATTTGTGCTGCACATTACATTACAAACCACAGGAGAGGGCAAATTCTCCAGCAGGATAGCGCTCCTTCTCATACTTCAGCCTCCACATCAGAGCTCCTGAAAGCAAAGAAGGTCAAGCTGCTCCAGGATTGGCCAGCCCAGTCACCTAAAACACCTAAAACTTGAATAGGCTACAAGACTTTTGTCAGGGTGTGTATTGTAAAGTGACCAAGAAACTAGTGTGTTTTTAAAGGTATAAAAAGAGTCTAGCTGCAGATTTGTTAATACTAAAACAGCTAATATTATTACTTTAGTCAAGTGGTTTGTGAGTTTATGAAGGTCAGGAATGGGACTATTTGAACAGTGGATTGTGTTGATGACATTAAATTGCATTTTTGGTCTTTTTTTATTCGAAATATATTGCTATTTTTGTGAATTCAACCACATACAGTACGTACATATCATCTCTGTAGGCATTTCCAGGTCACAGCTCATCGTGAAAATCAAAAGAAGTTTATTTCACATTCAAAAACAAACAAACATGAAGCCTATTTTTTTTGCAATTGTTTTTTTTTTAACATTAAAGAAACGAGAGTGAAATTTTATTGCATTTCAGTACACTGCAAGAATGCTTTTCTTACTTATTTTTACTTGTTTCTAGCCCAAATATCTAAAAAAATACTGCAATAAAGGAGCATTTTCAAGACAACTAACAAATATTGTCTTGCTTTCAGGAGTAATATGTGAAAATAAAGAGAGTTTTTCCTTAAAACAAGCTAAATAATCAGCCAATGGCGAAAGCAATTTAAAATTTTAGTTTTAGATTATTTTAATTCCCCCGTTGACGCATCATTTTGCTCGTTTGAAGGAAAAACTCACTTAAATTTCACATTTAATTTAATTTCTGAAAACAAGACAATATTTTTTAATTGTCAAGAAAAAGCTTCTTAATTTAGGACTTTTTGGACATTTAAACAAGAAACTAGACTTAATTTAAGATTATTTGGACATTTAAACAAAAAACTAGACTTAATTTAAGATTTTTGGGACATTTAAACAAGAAACTAGACTTAATTTAAGACTTTTTGGACATTTAAACAAGAAACTAGACTTAATTGAAGACTTTTTGGACATTTAAACAAGAAACTAGACTTAATTGAAGACTTTTTGGATATTTAAACAAGAAACTAGACTTAATTGAAGACTTTTTGGACATTTAAACAAGAAACTAGACTTAATTAAAGACTTTTTGGACATTTAAACAAGAAACTAGACTTAATTTAAGACTTTTTGGACATTTAAACAAGAAACTAGACTTAATTGAAGACTTTTTGGACATTTAAACAAGAAACTAGACTTAATTAAAGACTTTTTGGACATTTAAACAAGAAACTAGACTTAATTTAAGACTTTTTGGACATTTAAACAAGAAACTAGACTTAATTTAAGATTTTTTGGACATTTAAACAAGAAACTAGACTTAATTTAAGACTTTTTGGACATTTAAACAAGAAACTAGACTTAATTTAAGACTTTTTGGACATTTAAACAAGAAACAAGACAAAAACTCGAAGTAAAAAAGCATTTCCCTGCATTATAATGTCAAGTTTTAATGTAAAATGTGAAACAGGCTTCATTTTTTTCACCATGCAATCATTAAGTACGTCAGTAACTTCTTTGGATTGTGAGCTGAAGTCTGACCTGTTGCATATTACGCTTGTGTGTGTGTTTTACTAATAAAGTGCAACCCATCCTACTTCTTTCTCTGTCTTAAAAGGGCTCATTTTTAAGCATGAGCTCATCCTCATATAAACACACCACAGAGGAGACTCAATCCGACATGCGAACTCAAAGTTCAAGAAAAAAAGCAAAAGGAGAGAGTTTGTTGCATGTTGAGACGCGGTTTTGTGCATAGAGCGAGCTGAAGTGTGTGTGTTTCATCGCAGATCTTTAACTAAGGCAGTATAAAATCAGAATGGCAAGAAAATCAGAGAAACAGAAAGCTGAGAGATGAGGAGAGCGTCCAGTAAAACACTGTTGAGCTCTCGCTCTCGGTTTAGCGGTAGCAGCTTCTGATATGATGGTGGTCATGAGCTGATGCTTTCATGCGTTACTCCTGACCGAAACCTTCTGTTTCCTCGATGGCGAAGAGCAGCTTCTCCTTTAACTGTTCGTAGCTTTTATAGGGCGGCAGGTCTAGACGGTTAAAGCTGGTGAGGTCAAAAATAAATATAGGTGAAGACAAAATGATTCATTCTGTTTAACAGAGCAAGCACCTTTCTCACAGCATTCATTCGTTATCCTTTGGCTTAGCCCCTTTATTCATCAGCTACAGCGGAATAAACCACCAACTATTCTAGCATACGTTTCACACAGCGGATGCCCTTTCAGCTGCAACCCAATACTGGGAAACACCCATACACTCACTTGCCAATTTAGCTTATTCAATTCGCCTATATCGTATGTCTATGGACTTGTGGGAGCACCCTGAGGAAACCCACGCCAACACGTGGAGAACATGCAAACTCAGAAATGACAACTGGCCCAGCCAGGACTCGAACCAGTGACCTTCTTGCTGTGAGGCGACAGTGCTAACCACTGAGACAACGTTATTAAAAATGTTAGGTTTAAAAAGTGTGTACTGTCAAACAATTAATCTCATCCAAGACACACACACACACACACACACACACACACACGCACACACACACACACACACAGTACATAATATATAAGGACATACAAAAGAAATATATTTACATCTATATTTATACTTCGATAATTTGCATTATATATAAATATAAACAAGCGTTTTACACTATATAGTCATGCAAGTATTTATTTACACAAAAAATATATGCAGTACGCACAAATATATTTTGTATGCGATTAATCGTGATTAATCACTTACCAGCATTATTAAGATGTGTTGAAAACAATCTCTCAATGTTCATTCATTCATTTTCCTTCATTCATCAGGGGTCACCACAGCGGAATGAACCGCCAACTATTCCAGCATATGTTTTACACAGCGGATGCCCTTCCAGCTGCAACCCAGTACTGGGAAACACCCATACACACTCATTCACATACACACACACACTACAGCCAATTAAGTTCATGACCTTCTTGCTGTGAGGCCACAGTGCTAACCACTGAGCCACTGTGTCATCGATTTTTTTTCAAATTTCAAAGGAGGGTGAATCATTTTGTCTGTACAAACAAAGACTTTTGGCATTTATTAAACTTTTGAATGTCATATATTTAGACTGGGAGTTTTGCAGAAATGCTGCTCATTTATGTCTACTGATGAAACAATATTTGATAACGCATCATAAAATATAACAGATATCTGGTCGTGATTTCTGCTCTTACCATGTGTGGCTCCTTGGCAGCCAGTTCTCTTTTCCCACTTTTTCAATACAAAACTTTTGCGGTCCGTTGCTGCCTGCAGACATAAAAACACAATCTGATTAATAAAACCTTTTTTTAACATGAGGTAGAAAGGACCAACCTGGCATTTAAAAGGCACATAGGTTACCCCTTTTTCATATTTAATATAAGTCTTTTGTGTCCCCAGAATGTGTCTGTAAAGTTTCAGCTCAAAACACCCATCAGATTATTTATTATAGCTGTCTGAAGTGTCTGTATTATAGCTGGAAAAAAGTTGTTGCTGTTTTTTTTTTGTACTGCTCCTTTAAGGCTAGTCCTCCCCGCCCACCGTTCCCACGTGCCTGTCAGCAATCGCCGTCCTCGGCTGCCTCAGGAAGCAGATCTCACGTAACGTGTGTGAGAAATACTACAGTAAGAACTTTAACAATCAGTATTTGATGCATTTATTTGTGTTGCAACAATGAGTCACACACAATGTCATTACAAAGTTCACGCACACACACAGCGAGGACACACACACATAGCGCAGACACATACACATACACACACACACATAGCGCAGACACACACACATGTAGCGCAGACACACACACACACACACATAGCGCAGACACACACAACATACACACAGAGACAGCGCATTAAGCTTTGCACTCGTTTTGCGCGCATATGTGACATGATACTAGTAATCTCCACTGCTGTATGGATATCTGTTAATGTTAATGTACAAAATAAACCTGATTTAACGTCCACAAACCGCGATTGAAGCGTCTTCCTTTATAATTGTTCTGACACGCGGCTGTGCTGATGAAGTGCATCTGAAGTGAATCTCTGTAATTCATCACACACATGCTCTGTTTTAAAACATGTTAAACTTGTGAAACTCACTCTTGATCACGTTTGATGATGATTGATGATCCTAGCGAACTGAACAGACCTTTTATTCCCGGCTGCTTTGCGCTCGTCCTCTCTTGATGATATGATTATACACGTGACTACCAGGACATGTTAATACATGCAGCTGTCAATCAATATTGGTGGGCGGGGGGACCGCACTCCTACGTCAAGTTGAGGTCGATCTGAAAACCGCTCTAATTGGTCCACCGTTTTTATGATGTTAAATTTGAAAAAAAACTGGGTGTGTTTATTTCACCCCAATATGACGGTCTATACACTATACTTACACACATTTCTGTCCAAACAGCTTGTAAAGTAGATTTTTCACCATAGGTGCCCTTTAAACCATTTTCCTTACGTTTAGTAATAATTTTATCTCCCTTATGTTGATTACCCTAAACGCTAGATGTTTTTGCGGTTTCAGGAAATGCACATAATGTTGATAAATTGCTACACATTAATATGATGGTCAGATGTCAAGGTTTGAGCATCTATTATGATTATAGGAACCATAAACAGAGTTGTGTGTGTGTGTAGTTATACGATAGTCTATTTAGGGTTTCTTTTTTTTAAATTATTATTTTTATTGGAGTTTGCACCTTTTATTGATAGGGCAGTGGAGATTTATAGACAGGAAAGTATTGGGAGCAGAGAGAGGGAAAGGATCGGGAAAAGGACCTCGAGCCGGGAATCGAACTTGGGTCACCACGAGCACCTGGGTGCTATATGTCAACGCACTAACCACTAGGCTATTGGCACTGACAATACTTCTGTCACTTAGTGTTTGCCAGTTTTGTGTATTTTGTTTGGTATTTTCTTTCAGTACAAGTTTTATGATCTACAACACATTAACATTGATTTCATGATTTGGATTATATTTATTTTCCTTAAGTGAATGTGCACAGTTGAATGATTATTATAAGAGTACTGTTTTATTCTCAGCTGAAGAAATAAAAACAAATGCTGATAATTTCAGCATAAATGAGTGACAATAAAAATTTCTATCCATCATTTTTGATGCATTTAAACCAATCAGTTTTAATAAACAGTGATATCCATTGAAATCAGTTCGTTCACAGAAAGATAATAAAAGAAAGATAACAGATTTAAATGCGTTATTGCAACAACAAAAAAAAAACAACCTACAAAATTTCAACTTAATTTCATATATTTTGTATTTCTCTTGATCTTCCTATTTATTACATTTAATTCATATTTAAAATAATAATTTTAACATTTTTAAAACATTCATATTTTTAGGTGTACAAATTTATGAACTATGATTCTTTTTTTTGTTAGATTATTTCAAGTTTTGCTTTATATTTGGTACTAACTCATTTAATATATACAGTTGAAGTCAGAATTATTAGCCCCCTGAATAATTAGCCCACCTGTTTATTTTTTTCCCCAATTCCTGTTTAACTGAGGACAGATTTCTTCAGCACATTTATAATAACAACAGATTTAATAACTCATTTCTAATAAGTGATTTATTTTATCTTTGTCATGATGACAGTAAATAATATTAGACTAGATATTCTTCAAGACACTTCTATACAGCTTAAAGTGACATTTAAAGGCTTAACTAGGTTAATTAGGTTAACTAGGCAGGTTAGGGTAATTAGGCAAGTTATTGTATAACGATGGTTTGTTCTGTTGACTATCGAAAAAATTTAGCTTAAAGGGGCTAATAATATTGACCTTAAATGGTGTTTCAAAAATGTAAAACTTATTTTATTCTAGCCGAAATAAAACAAATAAGACTTTCTCCAGAAGAAAAAATATTATCAGACATACTGTGAAATTTTCCTGAATCTGTTTAACATCATTTGGTAAATATTTAAAAAATAAATAAAATAAGGGGGGGCTAATAATTCTGACCTCAACTGTATATGCTCACATATATTATTGTAACATTTAAAGTACCACATTTACCACAAGTACCATATTTTGTTTTTAGTTCACAATGATAAACCAGCAAACTTTGACTCTTACCCATAAGATCAGCGAATCCGCCAACAGGAAGTCTGCATGTGCCGGTCACAAACTGCAGCAGACGCATGCGCTTCTCATTGTCCATCTCCTTCACAAACTAAACAGACAGGGTTATAATGCATCAATAATTGTAATGTCATCATCAGTTATAAATAATGCATGAGGATTTATAATGCGAGAACAGTCTGACCTGCCAGAACCAGACGATCTGTTTGCTGCTGCGAGCGTAGTGTCTGTAGATGCTGTTCCTCTGCCAGTCGCCCAGATCGATCTCCTGCATCCCACACAGCATAACCTGAAGCACAATTACAGGAACACACTGTGACTGCATTTATGTCTTCACATTTTCTCCATAATACAAATATAATAGGAGATACTGTGGAAAAGTTCCTGTTAACCCTTGTATACTGTTCAAACTGACTAGCCTTTGGTTATGTTGGGGGCTGTTTTTGCCCCATTGACTTCCATTATAATCACATTTTTTGATTGCAAAGCCATGACCGCACATAATCATGCCTTCTTTGTTGTGTTGGTGGTTTTCCCTGTTGGGAAGAGATGCAATGTGTTTCACCTGGCGCCGCATCGCGCACCTCCGCTGACTGCGGGTGCATCTCGCAAAACGGAGGAGGCTTTTATACTTGCCGCGTGCGCCGTTGTGATATTCTTTAAAACGACAGGGGGCGGTCAAAAGAAACCCACCATAAAATCAGACGGATAAACAGAGAAGTAGGAAGTTTCCGGAACTACGTCATATCATAATATTGTTCAATACTTTTAAACTAATTTATTTTTAATTGTTTTAATACATTATTTTAATGATTATAAACATTTTTATAACCATTTAGGATTTTTTTTAATCAAACTTTGATGCATCACTTGCTTTTGGTCAATATCTCGGACAGTTCTACCATTTAAAGGGCACCTATGGTGAAAAATCTACTTTACAAGCTGTTTGCACAGACATGTGTGTAGTGTATAGACCGTCATATTGGGGTGAAATAAACACACCCAGCTTTTTTTTTTTCAAATTTACCAACATAAAAACGGTGGACCAATTGGAGCGGTTTTCAGACCTTTCAACTTTGCGTAGGAGTGCGGTCCCCCCGCCCACCAATATTGATTGACAGCTGCGCGTATTAACATGTTCCGGTAGTCATGTGTATAATCATATCAACAAGACCAGACGAGCGCAAAGCAACTGGGAATAAAAGGTCTGTTCAGTTCGCTAGGATCATCAATCATCATCAAATGTGATCAAGAGTGAGTTTCACAAGTTTAACATGTTTTAAAACAGAGCATGTGTGTAATGAATTACTGTGATTTACTTCAGCTTTACTTCATCAGCACAGCTGCGTCAGGACAATTATAAAGGAAGACGCTTCATTTCCGGTTTGTGGACGTTAAATCAGGTTTATTTTGTACATTAACATAAGAGATATCCATACAGCAGTGGAGATTAACCTGTATCCTGTCACATATGCGTGCAAAACGAGTGCAAATCTTAACGCGCGCGCTGTCTCGCGCTGACTCTCTCTCTCTCTCTCTCTCTCTCTCTCTCTCTCGCTCTCGCTCTCTGTGTGTGGGTGTCTGCGCTATTGGTGTGTGTCTGCGCTGTGTGTGTGTCTGCGCTGTGTGTGTGTGTGTGTGTATGTGTCTGCGCTATGTGTTTGTGTCCTTGCTGTGTGTGTGCGTGAACTTTGTAATGACATTGTGTGTGACTCATGGTTGCAACTCACAAAAAATGCATCAAATACTGATGGCTTACTGTAGTATTTCTCACACACGTTACGTGAGATCTGCTTCCTGAGGCAGCCGAGGGCGGTGATTGCTGACAGGCACGTGGGAACGGTGGGCGGGGAGGACTAGCCTTAAAGGCTCAGTACAAAAAAAAAACAGCAACAACTTTTTTCCAGCTATAATATAGACACTTCAGACAGCTATAATAAATAATCTGATGGGTGTTTTGAGCTGAAACTTTACAGACACATTCTGGGGACACAAAAGACTTATATTAAATCTGGAAAAAGGGGTAACCTATGTGCCCTTTAAAGTTTATTATAATATTAATCACAAGAGAACATGAGTTGCGCTACAAGTATATTTTTATTATGGCAAGAATAAAAGCAAAAAAAAAGTACACTTACTAAAAAATACTGATGTTTTTCTTTAGATTTAGCCCGCTCCACAAACATATACTGTACATTAGTGTGAACGCTATGACTGGTGGAAAAACATATTCTGTAATTGTGTACCTGGTCTCCACTTTTGCCGTGGCCTCTTTTGGTTTTAATAAACTTATCCTTCAGGTTTTTCCAAACCTTTTAACAAAAACTTTCTCCTTTCCCACGGCTGTTGCAATTTCTAGCCAAGAATTATTGATCATCTGGTTACCTCGCTGATCACGGGTCATAAAGATGTCTGTACAGTCATCCTGTTTCAGACAAAATCTCTTCAAAGTGGTTCATATTCAACTCAAATCAGTTGCGGCATCTCAAAAAATGCCAGCCGAAATCATGCCGCGCGCACCCAAAGCGAACCTCCGCAAACTCCGTGATGACGTCACATTCGCCGCGCACACTCAAGCGAACAAGCGGACAAGTAGAGTATAAACCAGGCTTAAATTTTACTGTTGATCATTGGGTGTCAGCATTAACGCTTTAAATCAGGGATCCCCAAACTTGTTCCTGGAGGGCCAGTGTCCTGCAGATTTTAGCTCCAACCCTACTCAAACACACCTGAACAAGCTAATCAAGGTCTTACTAGGTATATTTGAAACACCCAGGCAGGTGTTTTGAGGCAAGTTGGAGCTAAACCCTGGAGGGACACCGGCCCTGCAGGACCGAGATTGGTGACCCCTGCTTTAGATAGACCCGTGCAAACATGTTTCTGGCTTTTATATGGAGTTCAGTGGAGTAAAACAGCAGATTATATAGTGTGTGCGCATAATTACACTTACTATGTTTACTGTGTTCTGAAAGCTGAGCTGCTAAAAATCCAAAATTTTTCACCTATTCCCAACAGGGAAGACAAGCAACAATCAGAAATGCATGATTGTGTGCTGTAATGGCTTTGGAATAAAAAAGTGATTATAATGGAAGTCAATGGGGTAAAAACAGCCACCAACATAAAGAAAGGGGAGTCAATTTGAGTGTATTGCTGAGTTTTCCCAAAGCATTTTCCCAAAATATGTGTCAAAATAAGATTTGCCACCAAAAATCTCCCCATTTCCTGAAACACAAAGAAAGTTATGGCCACATGAAGACTCCAAATCAACCCAGAGTGGGTGAAAACGACCCAAAAGCACACAAGGGTTAAACTTCACTTGGGAAATAATTGAAAAGTTATATGAATTTCACAGGGCTATTATTTTTGGCTTCAGCTGTAGTTTGTGTACCTCCAGTTCTTTGGCGTCAAAGTATTGCAGATACTGCTGAGGCAGGACATCATTAAAGCCCTCGAGGAACGCCTGAGTTTGCTCCTCGACACCTCTGGACAACCTCCATTCAGCAACCAACCTGAAACACCATCAACTTCACGTTTACACACTCACAATGTTTCAGGGCACATTCACAGCAACCACAATAACTATAAAGGTAACGATAAAGATATCCTTCTAAAATCATTCACAGGGTTAAAAGAATAGCATAGTTCACAGCACAACTACAGCAAAAAAGACAGAGGGCTCTATTTTGACGATCCATGCGCAAAGTGCAAAGCGCAGGACGCAAATGCATTAGGGCGGGTCAGAATAAACTTTTGCTAATTTAAGGACAGAAAAATCCGCTTTGCGCCGTGGCACATGGTCTAACAGGGTTGAGCTTATTCTCTTAATGAGTTATAGGTGTGTTTTGAGAATAAACCAATCAGAGTCTCATCTCCCATTCCCTTTAAGATTCAGTTGCGTCGCACCATAGCGCATTTGCTATTTACATGACGGACTTTGTAAGTGGAAAAACTGAACATTTCACTAGAGATAAAACAGTTAAACAGAGCATCTGCAGCGCGAGAATGAGAGATGAGCCTCCTCATTGTTTACTTTCACTTTCACTCTTGTGGATAAGGAAACGTGTTTTACGCACAGACATCCATTAGCCTATACATAATTAATTTAGTTTGTTAAGCACAAAGATTTGTTTCAAAACTATTTCTAAATTCAGCTCTAATCTCCAGCAATTGAATAAATGAACAATAATAATGAAGTGTGTCAAAACACTGAGTTATATCCATATACACATGCTATGCCCCATATGGTCTAAAACCTGACAAGTGGACAAATCTAAGCTTGTTTTTAATAAAATAAATATAAATATGCATATAATAAATAATACTGATAATAATAATGACATTATACAAAAGCAAGTTGTTATGAATAAACTGAAAAAAACCCCGAGATGAAGAAGGTATGAAAGTTTGATAATTTGAAAGAAAATAATATGTCTTGTAATATTTTAATTCTTTATGTTTATATCCTATATATATATATCCTTATTTTATATATATATATATATATATATATATATATATATATATATATATATATATATATATATATATATACACACACATACAAACAACAATTATATATATATGCTGAATAAAAAGTGTATGTTTACAATTATACTTATGACACATTATTTAAAACATGTGGCTAAGAAATAGCTATTAAATTCTTTTTTTGGTGGGGCCAGTGAAAATTTTGGCAGGGCAAGTAAAAATCTGAACCACTAGCCCAATCAGGCCAGTAGAAAAAATTCTTAGCGTTGAACCCTGCTATTTATTCATTCATTCATTCATTTTCCTTCAGCTTAGTTCCTTGCTTATCAGGGGTCCCCACAGCGGAATGAACCGCCAACTATTCCAGCATATGTTTTGTCACAGCGGATACCCTTCCAGCTGCAACCCATCACTGGGAAACACACACACACACGCACACACACACTATGCACAATTTAGTTCACAGGTGTCAAACTCAGCTCCTCGAGGGCCGCAGCTCTACACAGTTTAGCTTTAGCCCTAATTAAACACACCTGATCAAACTAATTGAGTACTTCAGGCTTGTTTAAAACCTACAGGTGAGTGTGTTGAAGCAGGGTTGGAACTAAACTGTGCAGGGTTGCGGCACTCTAGGAGCTAGATTTGACACCTGTGATTTAATTCATCAATTCACCTATAGCACATGTGTTTGGACAGTGGGGGAAACCGGAGCACCCAGAGGGAATCCACGCCAACATGGAGAAAACATGCGAACTCCACACAGAAATGCCAACTGACCCAGCCGGGCTCAAGCCAGCGACCTTCTTGCTGTGCGGTGACAGTGCTGACCACTGAGCCACCCAAATGCATTTACTTACATCTGTGTAAACACTCTTTGAGAACCTTCCTTTAAAACAATTAGGTTTCAAACTTGTTTAATATGATTATTTGAGCACTGTTATTATTTTTGTTGCGTCAATGGTAGTGCCATGTTTTTTGCAGTGTATCAAGGCACTGTGTTTTATGATAAACCCTGAGCTCTCTGTGTTATTTCATACATTGCAATTTGAAAACGCAGCGGAGAGATGGGAAAACACTACACAAATGTCAACAAATATTCTGTTTAACATTGAATTTATAATGCTACTAGAGATTCTCTATCATAGCAACTGACTGAAAAGACATTTTTAGAACAGTGCTTGTGTTTCTGCACTCATTGGTGGACATGCAGCCTAATGTCTGACCTGATATACTCCTCTTTATTTTCCTCAGTGACCTGAATGTTTCCTCCATCAGGTTTGAGTTCATGAGTTGTAACCTCTCCCAGAATCTCCTTATCCACGGAAAAAAACATCTCCAAGCCACACTCCTCGATATTATTATCCCTGTGGAAAAACATAACATGTACATTCATTTTGCAAATGCTTTCATCGAAAAAGAATTGCCTTGAACTTACAAGTTTTATCAGTGTTAACTAACAACCTTGGTATTCCGAGGCTCAGACACACTCTCCCAATTCAAAACTAGATTAAAGACCTATCTGTTCAGTAAAGCATACACTCAATGCACCACTTAGCGGGTTCCCACACAGATTCTTCATCTCGTTTATATACACTATGAACAGCAGCTACGCTAATTATTTTCTTTATTCTCCATTTCCACCTGGGGATACTCTTCCCGAGGCCCTCAGACTATGCAGAGTCACTGATTCGGTCCAAGACCAACAACGAGATGATCCCAAGGTTTCCATAATCCTGGACCAGGCCGTATCCTGAGCAGCTACTGTGGTGGTCATGGAGGAGTGGAGAAGATGAGACTGATTCCTGTGACGCTCCAGAGACAGACGAGTCTTCGCTGAGGCCAGCTTCCAGCCTCCGCCGCTGAGACTGCAGTTCTGCACAAGACGTTTGGCCAGCGGAGAAATTAAAATGATCGTGCCCAACTGAGTCTGGTTTCTCTCAAGGTTTTTTTTTCTTCACTTTCGCCATTAGTGAAGTTTTTTCCCTCTCCGCTGTCGCCACTGGCTTGCATGGTTCAGGATCTGTAGAGCTGCGCATCGTTGGATTTGCTCTTCAATATTTGGACTCTCAGTAGTGATTATTAAACCACACTGAACTGAGCTCAACTGAACTTAAACACTAAAAACTGAACTACACTGTTCCTATTTACTATGACCTTTTATGTGAAGCTGCTTTGACACAATCTACATTGTATAAGCGCAATACAAATAAAGGCGAATTGAATTTAATTGAATTGAATTGTATTGCAAGCACCATACTCTACTATTTGATTTGCAATCAGCTTGATTGAGAAATAACTAATTTATGTTAGCACTGTTTTTGTCTTGTAGTTAAGAGAGATAGTTAACCAATACTTTACATTTTCATTATATATCAATACAGTTGTAGTGGTTAATACCTTTAAAAAGAGATACAAATATATTCTTTATAATATTTAATATAGATAAATATAATCATTTTTGTAGTTAGCACTCATGCAGACTCACTTGATCCAGATGAGAGAGTTGTAAAACTCTGGGTCGATGGACTCCAGGTCTTTCAGAGCTAAAGGTTTGTTCAGGATGCGCTTATAAAAGGGCAAAGAGAAGCCGGTGTCGATGAACTTCCCATGAAACAAAGCCTGCATGAGAGGGAAAATGCAGAAAAAACAATATTAAACTACATTTCATAAGATAACACTTCAATAGGGATGTAATGACTCACTCATGATTCGATTTGATTCATGAATTTGATTCCACAATCAAACTGAATGAGATTGAATACGTTATACAGTAAATGAAAAGGTGTCCATTATTAGGCTTTTCCTGCATGTTTCTTTGCGAATGTGAAATAAAACTAAATTGAAATGTTGAATTTTTTTTAAAAATATTTCCCAAAATAACATTTAACAGAGATTTTCACAGTATTTCCTATATTATTTTGTCTTCTGGGGAAAGTCTCATTTCATTTAGTTTGTTTAAAACAATTTTTAAGGACAATACTATTAGGCCTCTTAAAGGGCACCTAGTTTACCCCTTTTACAAGATTTAAGATGAGCCTTTGGTGTCTCCAAAATGTGTCTGCAAATTTTCAGCTCAAAATACCCATCAGAATATTTCATCACCTTGGAATTATAAGGTTCTGTCTGCGTTCTGGATGATTTTGAGACATTGAGCTTCAAAGTTTTTGCGCTTTATAGCAGACAGCATGTGTGTAACATTTGTTTTTTAAATAAAAAGTCTTAAAATAAACAACTTATAAAAAACATCTCATAATGTAAATAAGTGGTCATTTAATAAGCATGTCAATAACTCAATTTTGACAAAAATGTCAGATAGAACCTTATAATTCTAAGGTGACGAGTTATTATACAATGCCAATATGCCCATTTTGGAGTCTAAGGACACCGTTTCCACCTGCTTCTCCTGTGCTATGTCAGATAAACAGCAGTCATTGACGGAGACAGACACAGATAAAGCTGAAATCCAGCTCATTAGTCAAAAATACCAAGAGAGTTTATTTGATGAATTTGTGCTGGAGTTTATTCAAGCCTTTCTGAAATGATCAGTCACACACACTAATGCTGTTCCAAAGTGTAGTACACACGTGTGTTTACTGACACCATGTGGCTGTGGTGATTCCAGCGGTTATGAATAACAGCAATTTTACGATATTTATTTTTATTACACACGTGCACTTTTTAAAAAAGTTTTAAAGCGCACCTATGGTGACAAATCTACTTTTCAAGCTGTTTGGACAGACATATGTGTAGGTATAGTGTGTAGACCGTCATATTGGGGTGAAATAAACACACCCAGTCCTTTTTTTTCAATTTAGCAACATAAAAATGGTGGACCAATTGGAGCGGTTTTCAGATCGACCGCGACTTTACGTAGGAGAGCGGTCCCCCCGCACACCAATATTGATTGACAGCTGCATATTAACATGTCTCGGTAGTCACGTGTATAATCATACCAACAAGAACAGACGAGCGCAAAGCAACCGGGAATAAAAGGTGTGTTCATTTCGCTAGGATCATCAATCATCATCAAATGTGATCAAGAGTGAGTTTCACAAGTTTAAAATGTTTTAAAACAGAGCATGTGTGTAATAAATTACAGCGATTTAGCTTAGCTTTACTTCAGCTTTAATCCCGGTTTGTGGACGTTAAATCTGGTTTATTTAGTACATTAACAGATATTCATACAGCAGTGGAGATTAACCTGTATCCTGTCACATATGCGTGCAAACAGAGTGCGAAGCTAAACACGCGCTCTGTCTGTCTGTGTGTGTGTATGTGTGTGTGCGCGTGAACTTTGTAACGACATTGTGTGTGAGTCATCGATGCAACTGCACAACAAATACTCATTGGTAAAGTTCTTACTGTAGTATTTCTCACAAACGCTACGTGAGATCTGCTTCCTTTAAGTCTGTCTGTTGTCTGACCCATCCGAGGGAGGAGATTAAGGCACGCAGAAAGTCACGTGGAAACAGTGGGCGGGGAGGACTAGCCTTAAAGGCGCAGTATGACAAAACAGCCCCCTAGTGCAAAAATGTATAAAATAGAAACTTGTAAAAGGTATAATAAATAATCTGATGGGTGTTTTGAGCTGAAACTTTACAGACACATTCTGGAGACGCAAAACACATATTAAATCTGAAAAAGGGCTAACCTAGGTGCCCTAAATTTGCTAAACTATTTCTTGAGCTGCAGCTGATCACAGACAGCTGAACAGATCTTTTAATCTCAATTTCTTAGCGAAAAATGTTCTGTGGACATGTCACTTCGGAGACATGTTAACACGTGCCTGTCAATCAATTCGGTGGGCGGGGAAAACCCTACTACTACGTCACGTTGCTGTGGGCCTCAAAATCACTGGGATTTGGATCCTATTTTAACATAGGGAAATTAAAAATTGCACACAGTTGTGTCCAAATAGCTTACAAAAGTTGGTTTTGTATCATAGGTGCCCTTTAAGAATTTTTTTGACTGGCAACAGAACAAACAACTGTTGACTAATTAGTTTAACTTGCCTAGTTATGTTAATGAACTTGGTTAAGCCTTTAATGGCTCGTTTCCACTGACTGGTACGGTACGGTTCGGTTCGGTTTGGTACGGGTCACCTTTATAAGGCTTGCGTTTCCACTAACAAGGGTACCCTTTTGGTGGGCGTGGTATATGACAGAAAGTTTCAGTCGACGTCATTCTCGCTGGAGGAAATGTCTACAATAAAGCTGTACAGGTCACTTACATATCATATGAAAAGCACTTCTCACAAAACAGATGCTTCATACACATAAATACTTGTGTAGAAATGTTTATTACTAACTTTTCTATGAACATGAGTTGATTATAACTGCAGATCAAAGACAGTGCGAAACAGCCTACTGTAACATCTGTAATTATATTAAATAACTAAATAAATGAACATATATAAACACATACAGCCCCTTACAGTCTCCGATATGTTACCAACTACAGAAGAACTACATATTGCAGACATTTCGCCCGTATTTAATGTGCTCCTTTTTTTCCGGCTTCTCCTTTGTTTCTTTGCGCTTCACTCTCGCGTTTGTCAGTGTCTGACAGGATCGGGTTTCAAAAGCACGTCAATAATCAAGCGCAGGTTATTATCATCAGCTCAAGAAGTTTGTTATTTCAGATATAATGTTAGACGCGCGGCGAGCGCTAGCAAGAAAGCGAAACCGCTCACGCCTCAGACTGGCTCTTAAAATAACTACAGGGCACAGGGTAAATCTGCTCTTCTTCTTCGATTTCTGGCTGTCTATCAAGATGACGACAAGGTTTGTTTGAGCCCAGATCGACCATGGCTCGTTATTATATGTATATGTAATTCTGCTAAAATCTCTCGCTGTGTTTTTCAAACATGGCGGTTTTTTGTTTTCATTCTGGCTTGTTGCGTAAGCGAATGACGTATCTCTGTAAACCAATAGCGTTCAGCTGCGTGTGTGGCTCCGCCCTTTGGTACCCTTTCTCGTGTTTGGTACCCTTTCGAAAGGGTGCCGAAAAAGTGGTACGGTACGGTTCGGTTCGGTACGCTTTTTGACAGTGGAAACGGCTATAAAAGCGTACCAAACCAAACCGAACCGTACCGTACCACTCATTGGAAACGGGCCATAAATTGCACTTCAAGCTGAATACTAGTATCTTGCAAAATAACTAGAAACGTATGAGATAAAAATATATAAAAATCAGTTTTAGAAAATAGTTATTACAACAATCATGTTAAAAATGTGTTGTAAAAATATTATCTCTGTTAAACAGCACTGTGGAAATATTTTAAAAGGAATTAAAGTTTCACAGGAGGGCTATAATTATTTCGACTTCAACTGTACATGGTTCAATGAGTGATTCTTCAGTATGGCTTCAATGATTCATTCACTCACGATTTGATGAGTTTTATTATTATTATATTTTTTATTTTGTGATGTTGAGTGATCGTAAGAAAGTGTCTGGTGCAAATGTGCAAAACTAGTGAAATAGTCAGAGAGGTTAAAGAATGCGTTTTCTACAGTTAGTTTATCAAGCCCACTCACCTGTGTGAGGCACACTCAGAATGACATGTTTTAAGGCTGTCATGTTCACAACTTTCTCAATTATTTTCGGTTTGTCATGACATCCCTATACTTCAGAGATTATCAACATGATTATTATACCATAGCAATGAAGCGGCCGATGAACTTAAAGTATTTCAGGTGGTCTGGGTTGATGGAGGATGCTGGGTTAATCTGTAGGCAGTAGTTATCTTTGCCGGCGTACTCAAACAGACAGTACATGGGGTTCAGGACCTCATGTGAGAGCAGGAAAAACCATTCCCTGTCATAAAAAAATACACAGCATTATTGTGCATGTGTGCATATGTCAACTCATTGCATCTCTTCCCATCAATGATGTCATATACCTGGCCACGCCTCCATAGTCAAGCCCCTCCTCCCCTGGGAAAATAATCCACAGTCTCCGCCTCAGATCTTGAGGATGGCAACCCATAATCTGAATATCAAAATATTTAATTTATTCTGTACATCACATGTAAAGAGACCCTTAACACAAATGAACTTATAAAATATGTGCAAATAAATCATCATTTACCTGCTGAAATGAGTCCTCAAACAGCGTTTTGCGACTTACATGGATTTTGATGTGTTGAGGCATTGATAACTGCTGTGGTATTAAAATACAGGTTTCAATTAATGAATAAATTAATTACGTTTGCAAATCCTTTTTTAAAATTAGTTTTGGAATTTTTCCATGAGCTCTTTAATTAAACACTTTTTAAAATATTTATTTCAGATAAATTAAATATATATATTACTATTTTACATACATATATTACTATTTTTATTATTATAAAATTAAAAGCATAATAATTTTTTATATTATTAATATAAAAACAAAAACAATAATATAAAAACATTAAAAAAAGAATCATAGTAAGCATTAATAGATTTATATTACTAATTAAATATTAATTATCATTTCTATATGATAAATATGGTGGGCGATTTGAGAGCACATGCAATTACAAAACACCAGCAAATTAAGAAAAGATCTTCATTAGTTTGACAGCACACGTGTTGCAAATTCTCACATCACAAACAACTGAAGAAACGCGCTGCAAAAGTTGCTGTGTTGTGACCAAATGCAGTGCGTTTCTTCAGTTGTTTGTGTTGTGAGAATTTGCAACACGTGTGCTGTCGAACTAATGAAGATCGTTTCTTTATTTGCTGGTGTTTCTTGTAATTGCATGTGTTTTCTTAAACTGCAGTGAGTTAAGCCTTATTGGCCACCGTAGATAAATAACTTAAAACTATAAATAATAATAAATAACTAAAAATTCTTAAAAATATATTATTTTACTGTGCAAAAAAAAAAAAATGACAAAAATTATCTAATTCAATATATTAAAAGAGGTTTTAAACATTGACGTGAGAAATAAAACATCAGTTTGCAAAGGTTTGAAGACTTATTATTATAAAATAAAATGTTTACATAATAATCCT
>NC_079440.1:60112608-60157608 GCF_903798145.1 Danio aesculapii
CTAACAGTAGAGGGTGCTTTAGGGTAAATTTTATCAGGAGATGTGATCTAGGCTAGTTTTCTAACACTAGAGGGAGCTCTAGGGTAAATTTTATCAGGAGACGTGATCTAGGCTAGTTTCTAACAGCAGACTGCTCTCTAAGCTAATTTTAAATAGCAGATGCAATTTAGGTTAGTTTCTAACCGCATATGGCGCTCTAGGTTAAATTTCATCAGCAGACACGATCTAGGCTAGTTTTTAACAGCAGATGGCACTCTAGGCTAGTTTTTAACAGCAGATGGTGCTCTAGGCTAGTTTTTGACAGCAGATGGCGCTCTAGGCTAGTTTTTGACAGCAGACGGCGCTCTGAGCTAGTTTTGACAGCAGACGGCGCTCTGAGCTAGTTTTTGACAGCAGACGGCGCTCTAGGCTAGTTTTTGACAGCAGACGGCGCTCTAGGCTAGTTTTTGACAGCAGACGGCGCTCTGAGCTAGTTTTAACAGCAGATGGCACTCTAGGCTAATTTTTGACAGCAGACGGCGCTCTAGGCTAGTTTTTGACAGCAGACGGCGCTCTGAGCTAGTTTTAACAGCAGATGGCACTCTAGGCTAGTTTTTGACAGTAGACGGCGCTCTAGGCTAGTTTTTGACAGCAGACAGCGCTCTAGGCTAGTTTTTTGACAGCAGACGGCGCTCTAGGCTAGTTTTTGACAGCAGACGGCGCTCTAGGCTAGTTTTAACAGCAGATGGCACTCTAGGCTAGTTTTTGACAGCAGATGGCGCTCTAGGCTAGTTTTTGACAGCAGACGGTGCTCTAGGCTCGTTTTTGACAGCCGATGGCACTTTAGGCTAGTTTTTGACAGCTGATGGCACTCTAGGCTAGTTTATGACAGCAGATGGTGCTCTAGGCTAGTTTTTGACAGCAGATGGTGCTTTAGGCTAGTTTTTGAAATCAGATGGCGCTACGTCAGATGGCACTCTAGGCTAGTTTTTGACAGCAGATGGTGCTTTAGGCTAGTTTTTGACAGCAGATGGTGCTCTAGGCTAGTTTTTGAAATCAGATGGCGCTACATCAGATGGCACTTTAGGCTAGTTTTTGACAGCAGATGGCGCTACATCAGATGGCGCTCTAGGCTAGTTTTTGACAGCAGATGGTGCTCTAGGCTAGTTTTTGAAATCAGATGGCGCTACATCAGATGGCACTTTAGGCTAGTTTTTGACAGCAGATGGTGCTCTAGGCTAGTTTTTGACAGCAGATGGTGCTCTAGGCTAGTTTTTGAAATCAGATGGCGCTACATCAGATGGCACTTTAGGCTAGTTTTTGAAATCAGATGGCGCTACATCAGATGGCATTTTAGGCTAGTTTTTGACAGCAGATGGCGCTACATCAGATGGCGCTCTAGGCTAGTTTTTGACAGCAGATGGCGCTACATCAGATGGTGCTCTAGGCTAGTTTTTGACAGCAGATGGCACTTAAAGTTAGTTTTTAACAGCCAATGGTGCTCTAGGCTAAATTTCATCAGAAGACGCGATCTAGGCTAGTTTTTTAACAGCAGAGGGAGCTCTAGGCTAAATTTCATCAGAAGACGTGATCTAGACTAGTTTCAAACAGCAGACAGCACTCTTAGCTAATTTTTAATAGCAGACGCAATCTAGGCTAGTTTCTAACAGCAGGCGGCGCTCTAGGCTAAATTTCATCAGCAGACGCGATCTAGGCTAGTTTTTAACAACAGACGCCGCTCTAGGTTAGTTTTTAACAGCAGATGGCGGTCTAGGCTAGTCTTTAATCAGCCAATGGTGCTCTAGGCTACTTTTTAACAGCAGATAACACTCTAGGCTGGTTTTTGACAGCAGACATTTCTCTAGGCTACTTTTTTTTAAACAGCAGATGGTGCTCTAGGCTAGTTTTTAATAGCAGACAATTCTCTTGGCTAGTTTTTAACAGCAGACGGCGCTCTAGGCTAGTTTTTAACAACAGACGCCACTCTAGGCTAATTTTAAACAGCAGATAAAGCTCTATGCTGGTTTTTAACTATACACCATACAATGCTCACAATAAAGAGAGCTTGTACTTTGCCTGAAAACTGGCTTTGATGTCACATGATTAATATAAACACAGCTTCCTACGAACAGTCTTGTAATTTGCTTAAACCTTTCCTAACTTCAAAAATGATTATTTTAGCTTCAAGTGGTATTTGTAAGGAATTGGATGCAAGCAGAGTTCGGCTGTTTGTAAAGCATACAGCGCCATTTGTTGGTAAAAACTAAGTACAGAATTAATTCAACAGAGAATAGCAATGCACCTCAGGACTGATTTCTCGAACAATTTTTTTTCCGCCACAGCTGTAATATCTGTTGCACATGGACTCACGCCATAGATGAACCTCTGGTTGAAGCGCTGCATGGCTCCCTGAAGTTGACTGCGCTGGTTCTGCCATTCCTCATAGTTGCGCACCGACTCTAGCGTAGGTCTCTGCCATGTGGTGGTTCTGTTTATATGATCCACATAATACACACGGCCCATTGGGTCTAAACGACGCTCCCAACTACAGCATAAACACACAGCATTCTCTAAATAACATTGTAATGATGGATGTCTAAAAAATACATAAAAGTCAACAAAAATAAACAAAATAAAGACTTAAATTTAGCTTAAATGCTGCTTTGGGAGTGTGTGATATTTACCGCCAGCTACATTTATATGGTAATTTTTGTTTTAACAATGTGTGAATTTTTAAAGTACATTTATGCAAGCAGGGTTGCCCAAAGTGCTGTATAAACAAACAAACAAATAAATAAATAAATAAATAAATAAACAAATAAATAAATAAACAAACAGACTAAGTACAAATACAAATTAAACTCCACAAAATACTTACATTATTTACAATATTTGCAAGATATGCAGTTCAATAATTCGACAAGCAAGAGTGCTGTTTTCCAGAATATCAGCATATGAGTGCAAATATAATGTCGCTTTTAAGTTTCATTATCAAAAATAGCTCTGCACAAAGGCATTTGTGTGTCTTAATCAACACTGTATTGTTTAGTTCCTGAATAAATCGGTTTTAGAACAAATCATATTAAATGATTATATGATTACATGATTATAAATATCCTCCAAATAATACCAAGATTTCATTATTTGTAGTCATCGCACATCTTTTTGCTGTCTTTAATTCCTCACTGCTCAGATGCTCTTTACAATGTTATTATATGAGAGCTTGGGCCTTGCATAAAAGCAACTCTTCAGTCTCTATATTAGTGTATTAATAAGCACATATTATAATGTTTAGTATGCAAAATACAATTCTGATGAATCTGTTCAAAGTAATCTCTGAAGATCACTGGTTACCCTGGTGGCAGTGGTTCAGGTCTTTCCCATGTGGTTCTTTTCTCGATGTGATCCACATAGTAAACACGTCCATTCTGATCCACTCTCTGCTCCCAGCTATGAGAAAACACAAAGAAGAAATATATTACCCAACATATCAGGCTAAATCCAGTGTTGGGTGTAACTTGTTACTTTAATTCACTTTTCCACTGAGCGGTTACATTTAAATTGTAGTTGGTTTAATTACTGTTACTTATAATATACTTGTCTTAAATACTGTAAATAAATTCAACAGTTCTGTATAAATCAATTCAGAGCAGAAGGCCTGTCACAATATCTTTATTTTTTATTGTATGATATATTGCACCAAAATATATTGCGTTAATCAATATTATTGTCATTTGAAGGCCATTTTATCCCACTCATTATATAATGCCAGAATGACAATATATCATCACAATATATCATGCACGTACACTCAACACATCATTTATTCTTAAGAATATATGTAATTTAATTATAGTAATTTTAACAGTTTAATAATCAGGCAATGGAATCAGAATGAGAAAACGCATATCTTAAATAAATAATAATAATTGTTAATAAAAAGAGCAAAACAGAGGCTGCGATATCTGCTACCAGATCCATTTTAAGCTGTCAGACACCCACATGAAAATATACTATAGTAATTTATAATAAATACTACAGTGTTTTTGACCTTACTAACACCTCCAATAGAGATTTTGCACAATCAGCTAAAATGTTGCTAGAATTGTTTTTTTTTTTTGTATGGGCGATATATATCGCATCACCAAAAATGATTCATGTGTTGTTCAATGTCTATATATTGATTAGTGAAAGGCCTACATAGGAGTAATATATGATTTGCTGAATACTTCTATTTTACTAAATAACATTTATCTTTAAATCAATACATTTGCATATGCTAAATTAGTAATAAAAAATTAGACAGAACGTACAAATTCAGAGAATTTTATTCTGTTATTCGGATATGTTGCATGTTAACTCGGTTTTCAAAATAAAGCAGGTTCTATTTCTATTCAACAGCACATGCTTCATAAACCATTTCATTTTTTGATGACATTTATGACAGTACATATGGAAATATGGTTTCTATCATTTTAAACGTTTTCGTTTGATACATTGAAACATTTATTTATTATTCAACATATTGACTCACCGGCCACTTTATTAGGTACACCTTACTAGTACCGGGTTGGACCCCGTTTGGCCTTCAGAACTGGTATTCAACAAGGTACTGGAAATATTCCTCAGAGATTTTGCTCCATATTGACATGATAGCATCATGCAGATTTGTCGGCTGCACATCCATGATGCCAATCTCCCGTTCCACCACATCCCAAAGGTGCTCTATTGGATTGAGCTCTGGTGACTGTGGAGGCCATTTGAGTACAGTGAACTCATTGTCATGTTCAAGACACCAGTCTGAGATGATTCACGCTTTATGACATGGTGCGTTATCCTGCTGGAAGTAGCCATCAGAAGATGGGTACACTGTGGTCATAAAGGGATGGACATGGTCAGCAATACTCAGGTAGGCTGTGGCGTTGATATGATGCTCAACTGGTACTAATGGGCGCAAAAAGTGTGCCAAGAAAATATCCCCCAAAATATCTTGTGTGTTTAGAGATGCTCTACTGCGGTTGTAACGAGTGGTTTTTTGAGTTACTGTTGCCTTTCTATCAACTGGAACCATTCTCTTCTGACCTGTGCCCACAGAACTGCCGCTCACTGGATATTTCCTCTTTTTCTGACCATTCTCTGTAAACCCTAGAGATGGTTGTGCGTGAAAATCCCAGTAGATCAGCAGTTTCTGAAATACTTAGACCAGCAGCCCGTCTGGCACCAACAACCATGGCACATTCAAAGTCACTTAAATCCCCTTTCTTCCTCATTCTGATGCGCAGTTTGAACTGCAGCAGATCGTCTTGACCATGTCTATATGCCTAAATGCGTTGAGTTGCTGCCATGTGATTGGCTGATTAAAAGTTTGCGTTAATGAGCAGTTGGACAGGTGTACCTAATAAAGTGGCCGGTGAGTGTATATTCAAATATTGCTTAAAATGTAAGCGTTATTACTTTAACAAAGTAAACTTAATTTTACAAATCAAATGCAGTTTGACTCCAATTTAAAGAATTACAAGTTTAATTTCTATGCGTTCAGATTTATGTGGATTTATAGCATTTAGCCAACTAATTAAGTTACTTTTCAGTACCTATTAAGTTAAAGTTACTTTTCAGAGTCATTATAAAAGTAATTGAAATACAATTTTATTGATGTAATTACTAATTAGTATTTAATTAATATTTTAAAGTAACTTAATACTAAGTCTATCAGCTAACAGCTAAATCCCTGCTTATACAGTCTATTGCTATTTTCTTTCTGACATGCAGCAGGAGTTATTAGATGCTCTTTAAGGAATCTGTCAACTGAGTGCTAAATATAACAACTAAATTAGAAAGCAACTGATGAAGAAGAAAACACGCTGCATTTGATAGGCGCTTGTTTTAGACTGTATTTGTCTGATGTACCCCGGAGGAAGAGGGCCGTCGGTGATGGCTGGAGCTCTGGGTGGTGTTGGACTGGCTCTGGGTGCCTGATTTGAGCCAGAACCCGAGCTTGACCCTTGACTCTCAGTTTCTCCGTTCGCACACACTCGTGGAGACATCTCTGGACTGGGAGCGCTGCTGCCGTGAGTGGGAGTTGAGCCAGTAGAGGATGCTAAAAATACAACAATAAAGTAATTAGACAACTTAGCCTGCACTAAAGTCATTTTGCCAAACGATGATGATGATGATGATGTATAAAAGCAACAAAACAAACAACCCTAAAACCCAACAGGACCCGCCCCTTTTTGATAGCTCCACTATAGTTTATTGAAACGCCCCCAACTGCTGATTGGCTGTAAGATTTTTTTTAGGTTAATAAAGGGAAATCATTGAGCTTTTCCTCATATCTTGCATTTTATTCATTCATTCATTCATTTTCTTTTCGGCTTAGTCCCTTTATTAATCTGGGGTTGCCACAGCGGAGTGAACCGCCAACTTATCCAGCATATGTTTTACGCAGCGGATGCCCTTCCAGCCACAACCCATCACTGGGAAACCCATACACACTTATTCGCACACACACATACACTATGGACAATTTAGCTTACCCAATTCACGTGTACCGCATGTCTTTGGACTGTGGGGGAAACCGGAGCACCCGGAGGAAACCCACGCAAACGCAGGGAGAACATGCAAACTCTCTTGCATTTTATTAGGTTATTAATCAAAACATACTAAATAATTACATACTTTTTTCAAAACACAATTCTGATGAAGGCAATCCCTGAAGATCACCCTGTTGTTGATATCTAAAAGCAACACACGCACACACACGCAACACCACAGGACCCGTCCCTTTTTGATACCTCTACTATGATGCATCAAAGTTTACTACGATTACAACTGGACACGCCCCTTACTGCTGATTGGCTGCAAGTTTTGTTACTCATTTCAACCCGGTGGTCAAAAGCATTTTTCAAATATGGCTTAGCACAGTGTTTCTCAACCACGTTCCTGGAGGACCACCAGCACTGCATGTTTTGGATGTCTCCTTTGTCTGTCACACCCATTACAGGTTTCTGCTAATGATCTGAATCAGGTGTGTTTGGTTAAGGAGATATGGAATATGCGCAGAGCCGGTGGTCCTCCAGGAACGTGGTTGAGAAACGCTGGCTTAGCAGACCTTTAAAAGATGAGTTCACTTCCAGAATAAAACCTCCTAATGATTTGCACACTTCTTGTCATCCTAGATTAAGGGTTAAATTAAGGTTTTTGATAAAACAGTCTAGGATTTTTCTCTATATAGTGGACTTCAATGGAGCTCAGTGGTTTGAACTTCCAAAATACAGTTTCAGTTTCCCAGAGATGGGTTGTAGCTGGAAGGGGATAAGTTGGCGGTTCATTCTGCTGTGGCGACCCCGGATTAATAAAGGGACTAAGCCGAAAAGAAAATGAATGAATTAAATAGTTTCAATGCAGCTACAAGCGCCGCTAAATGATCCCAGTCCAAAAATGAGTAACTTACCAAGAGAATCGATCTGTTGTTTTCTTTTAAAAAAAAAAAGGTTTACACACTTTTGCACAAGCTCTGTGATATGCACGTACGTGACTTTATGTATTAAGTAATCATATTGAAAGGGAACTACCAACAGTTTATAATAAACCAACAATTCTCTTCAACTAAAGAAAAACGAAACTTAACATATTGAGAAGGGTGTGAATAAATGATCAAGCTATCTGATCCTATTTAAACTGCTCTAAAACATCGTCTACCTGTGGAGGAAGTATGTTTATGTGGTGAGGCAGGCGGTGGTCTCTGGGGTCGAAGGGGACGCGGTGCTCTCAGAGCCCCAGTGGATGGAGATGCAGAGACGGAGCTTCCCACTGCATGACCATTGGGCAATGGCGCATCATCAGTGATGTCACTGGATGGAGAAGAGTCTCGACTGCAACAACAACACAACGAACAAAATTCAGCTGCCGCAAACACCATAAACAATGAGGTCTCCTTAATTATCACTGATATTTAAGCATTTAATAATTTGTGTGAATATTAGTCAAACAGAATTTTGTGTTTGCTCACAGTTCATTATCAATTAACAATGTTAATATTCATTCATTTTCTTTTCGGCTTAGTCCCTTTATTAATCTGGGGTCGCCACAGCGGAATGAACCGCCAACTTATCCAGCACATGTTTTATGCAGCGGATGTCCTACCAGCTGCAACCCATCACTGGAAAACATCCATACACACTCAATCACACTCATACACTACGGACAATTTAGCCTACCCAATTCACCTGTACCGTATGTCTTTGGACTCTGGGGGAAACCAGAGCACCCGGAGGAAACCTACGCGAACGCAAGGAGAACATGCAAACTCCACACAGAAACGCCAACTGACCCAGCCGAGGCTCGAACCAGCGACCTTCTTGTTGTGAGGGGACAGCACTACCTACTGTATATAAATATATATAATATATCATTTATATATATAAGAGTTATTTTTAAAAATGTTTAACAGCGTGTGAAGTGTTGATTTAAAAGTAATTACAAATTTTTACACAAGAGCTACTTAGCACCAATAGATGTCAAGCATAATATAAAAGAAATAAATACATCTAAAAATACATATTTTAACATTTAAAACACTGAAACCAAAACCAAAAGAGTGCAAACACCAAATAAGCAACTACTTTTTTGCATCAATAAATAATGCAGAATCATCTATATAATGTGCACAGTAGGCTTGGGTGGTAATATGGTAATATGGTATACCGCGAGATCTAAAAATAGCAACGGTGTCCGTTTCAATACCGTTATACCGTCATAAAAACAATGCACTTATATAGGAGACAAGTATTAAATATTATTTATTTAATGCCTAAAAATGTGTATGCGTGATTGTCATCATGGGACAGTGTGGAAGAGAGAGAGAGAGGTGAGGTAAGATGGCGAGTTGCGCACCAAGTGACCTGGTCTCCAAAAAGTACACAACCTCTGCAGTTTGGCAGTATTTCAGGTTTCGACCGAACGAGAAGGGAGACGTGGTAAATACGAACTAGAGGTCTGCATTCCTGCTGCTGTACTGCGGGAGCCGTGGGACCCGACCAGATTTCTTGCAGTGCGGGAATAAATTTCCGAATAAAGCGACGGAGCGGTCGGTAATTCTGGTGTAATTTGACCGGAATTCCATGTGGATGCTGTTTATGTGTGTGTGTGTGTGTGTGTGTGAATGAGAGAGAGAGGGAGAGAGAGAGAGAGAGAGAGAGAGAGAGAGAGAGAGAGCTGTGTGTCGCTTGGAGCTGTAGATCTCTAATACGAACTAGACAAACAGGTGACCGCGGACCTAAGGTCAGGTATACGGTATTGAGTTTCTGAATGGTTTAGGCACAAGCTAACAGTTTGGTGACGCTGTCTGGGCCTTACATCATAATTTATTTTATTATGCACGGTAATACCGGATACCAAGGTAAAATAGGGAGGTTTGACGGTATCAAATATTGGATACCACCCAAGCCTAGTGCACAGAGTGAAGTGGTCAATAAATGTGCCTGAAAAACTAATTTCACCAAGAAACTCAATAGGAGAAAGACTCGTATTGCAAATAATATGATGGTATTTCTTTAAAATAGGCAAAAGAGAGTGGAATAATGTTTATTTTACCTTCTTACAGCATCCCCGTTCAGTCTGGATCCTCCATTAACAACAGCATCTGTGATTAAATGACAAAAATTGATCAAATTGATGTAGTGTGGTGTATTTATATTCTAAACGGCATAATAATGTAAATCTATAAACATGCTGAATGAGTTTGGTTGAGATAAATCTTACAATAACCTTTTAATCAGGGTTTCTACAGGTTTCATCATGGCAAGACTTTTTAAGACCTATTTAAAACCATTATGAATGAAATTTCAGACTTATGCATGGCTAAACTGTAAGGATTTTTACCTGTCCTATTAAAAACATTCAAATTACCGGAATAAAACTAAAATAATGTGTTTAAACATGTAAACCATACAAACACTTTTCTTTTCTTTGACAATCTTTGAAAACAATAATAAACTAAATGTACAACAGTCTGTCCAGATCAGTGTCCTCAACACATAAGGTCTAAAACAGGCATGGGCAAACTCGATCCTGGAGGGCCAGTGTCCCTGCATAGTTTTGCACCAACCCTAATCAAACACACCTGCTTGTAGCTTTCTAGTGATCTTGAAGACACTAATTAGGGTGTTCAGGTGTGTTTGATTAGTGTTGGAGCAAAACTCTGCAGGGACACCGGCCCTCGAGGATCGAGTTTGCCCATGCCTGGTCTAGAAATACATGAAGAACTTGCAAATGTTATTGTGAGGAAACATATTGTTAAATAGAGTTGTGTTAAAAGTTTTAATGAGATGTATTGTTAGTGACTGTATACAGATGTTATCCTTTACATGGACATTGAAAAATTAAGAGGCCTTTAAAATGATTTAAGTCAAAATTTTAGTGACTTTAAGACCCCGTGAACACCCTGTTTAATTTAAGGCGATATAGTTACACATGTTCCATGCACACAGTATAGTAATTGCAATAAATTATGCATAATTACGTGTAAGTAACCCTAAACCTAACCCACATTCTAACCCCAATCATATAGTAAGTACATCTAACTAATTAATACTTATTAACTATTACTCAGTAGTTAAATAAAGAATTACACTGCAAGTACATTACCATAAAATAAGGTAAACAGACATACAGTAAAACCTCTAGAATTTGTGCTTTGTTTAATATTCTTCATTAAGTTCTCACTGTGCTTTTGTTCCTCTGTAGCGAAAGTCTCGGCATCCACCTGAAGTCCATCCAGACACACAGACAGATCTCCAACCTGCTCCGAGCGCCCTCTGTCTGAGCTCAACTGCAGCGTCTGCACCACCTCACAGACTGAGACAAACACACACACACTCAACGCTGTGGGCAGAGTATTACACAAATAAACTTAACAGCCCTGAATTCAGCATCAGCACTTTTTGACCATGTGTTTTCTGGTGCATATTGAAGATATAAAGAATATTACAGGTTATCTGCAGGTTATATTTAAGACATTTTAATTCCACACAGAATGAAACTTAAGACCAACTTTATTAACCCAGGCTCATTCTGAAGGCGTACCCCTGTATAAATTTCTGGAAAGCGCCAAATAAGTCCCAGGAGGTACGTTTTTTTGCAGGTTTTGTTTTTGCAAATCCACCAGAGGCCGCTGTGTATGCTTTTTGAGATCTCAAATTTCTCTCACAAGTGCCATTCATGCCTGCTGTTCTCACGTAAATCCACTAGAGGGCGCTGTCAACTGACTTACTGACTGACCAATTGACTCACCCACCCTCCTCCTTCCCTAAAACCAACCGATAGTGTCTTTAAAAGCACCGATTGACCCACCCATCCACTTCCCTAAACCCAACCCAGAATGTTTTGAAAAGCTATCCAGAAAAAGAAAAGCCGTCGCCTAATTTTTTTTACCACGTTTTCAGAATTTACCACATTCTTACTCTGTTATTTACTTGCTTATTTTATTTTTTGGCTTTTATTTTTGTCTTGCCTGCTTTCTGAAACAGTTCCAGACTTGTACCCTGTCATCATGAGCAGCTCATTTCTGCGTCTCAATTCTGCTGACGTACTCGGCGATCCACTGGACAAACTGGTAACAGCGGAAAAGCCGTTCATATGGAGGTAATTGGTCAGCTGGCAGCAAAAAAGGAACAGTGTCATACCGCCCAGTAGCGTTCATTTTAAAGATGAAATGATACCATACGTGCCACTGGTTCCATAATTCGCGCTCTCCAGAAATGTATATAGGGCTACGTTTTCAGAATGAGACTATGTTGAATTCTATAGTCAAGCTGGTCATGAGAAAAATCAGCGGATTTCGGTCCTTGGCTGGTCAATCAGTGCTTCTGTAGTTCTTTATTTAATAATATACCAGGCTGATGCAGATGTTACAAGCTATTATAACATGAACTCTCTCAACACAAGCGAAATCTCATCTATTACATAAACATAGTCCCAGTGAGCGTGTATTTTATTGGGTTCCGCCAAAGACTATCAATGGACTTTGGTTCTGCCTATGTTGTTTTGCTTGATGATAGATCAAGAGCTTTAAATAGATTTTAAAACGAAAACAAAATCTTCTTTGTGGGCGTGATTCAATTGCATTTTAAGACCACTGAAATGTGGATTTAAGACATTTTAAGACTAATTAAGGCCTTATTTTTATACTATGCTATTTAAGACTTTTTTCAGGATCTGTGGACATCCTGTATTATTTAAAATTATTATTAAAATGCTTTGTGAAAGAGAAATAAATCAACATTCATTCTGAAAACGCAGCCCTAAATACATTTCTGGAGATCGCAAATTATATAGCCAGAAGTACATATGGCTGCATTACATCTTTGAAACGAATGCTACAGGGCGGTATGACGCCATTCCTTTTCACTTTTACCAGCTGATCGCTTACCTCTGTGTGGACAGCTTTCCCACTGTTACCAGTTTGACTAGTAGTTCGCCATGTACGTCAGCAGACTTGAGATGTAGAAAGGAGTTGACCACGAAGATGGGGTCCGATTCTGTCGAAGAACTGTTCCAGAAAGGGGGTAAGACAGAAGCCAAAAGCCAAAAAAAAATAAATAAATAAACAAGTAAATAGCAGAGATGCAAAGAGGAGTTGACCACGATTATGGGGTCCGATTCTGGTGCAGAACTGTTCCAGAAAGGGGGTAAGACAACAGCCAAGAGCCAAAAAAATAAATAAATAAACAAGTAAATAGCAGGGTGAGAATGTGGTAAAATCTGAAATTTTGGTAAAAATCAGGCGAGGGCTTTTCTTTTTCTGGACTGCTTTTACAACTGTGGGTTGGGTTTAGTGAAGTCAGTGAGCGCTGGTCAATCGGTGCTTTTGAAAACACTATCGGTTGGGTTTAGTGAAGGAGGAGGGTGGGTCAGTTGATCAGTCAGTCGACAGCAGCCTCTGGTGGATTTATGTGAGAACTGCAAAAAAACATACCTCCTGGGACGTTTCTGGCACTCTCCAGAAATGTATATCAGGGTAAGTCTTCAGAATAAACCTGGGTTGAAATAAATGGGTATTCCATCCCACCTGTTTTATTCTGTTTAAGGCAAAAATATATTTATTTATATAAGATTTTTGGAACCCAGTAACCATTATCTTCTACTGCCAACATTTTAAGCTCACCAACATTCTTCTAAAGTTCTTCTTTTGTGTTTAACAGAATTTTTTTATACTCGTAATGTACATTTTTAATTTTGGGTGAATTGTATCTTGACTGAAATGCCTGAAATAAATATTTAGTAAAAAAGTACTGACTGATAAGAATGTATTACTAATCCAACATCATTACAGCATGTTTTACCTCAAGCGAAATATCAAGCTGATTAAATAAAGTTAATCAAGCTCATATTGACAGAGGATGACCTGAAAAGCTAAATTGGCTCCACTAATCAAACAAGCTCACGGTGACACTTGATAATGTCACAGGAAAAGGAAAGTGTAAGCTGGTTCTGGGTTACTTAAAGCTTTCTGATTTCACTCATTCAATCTGCACTGCTGAAATTCACATCACATGACTCCCACATGACTAAAATCTCTGAAAAGACCCTTTGTTTGATATGATGAGTCAGTTCACCTGCCTTTCTATGTTACTAAGAGGCAATAAATCAGACTCGAGCACACACACACACACACACACGCACGCACACACACACGCACACGCACACGCACACGCACACGCACACGCACACGCACACACACACACACACACACACACCAGACTCTGAAGGTTAGATTTGCAGATGTGGAGAATGTGGAAACTCACTTTTCATATTGTTGGCTTTTAAGGTCTCGCTGACCTCCAGACTGGCCACGCCAAGCAAAATGTCCGCTTTTAGTGTCTGGTGGCTCCAAACACGGAAAATTAGCTTGCTGAAAGGAGTGACGATCCTATAGGAATAAGACCAACAGAGCAGTGCTGTTATTATTATACACCAACACTAAAACTATTGCAAACTTAAAGGGACAGTTCACCCAAAAATGATCAGTTTCTCATCCGTTACTAAAAGAGGATATTTTGAAGAATGCTAGAAACGGGTAACCATCGACTTCCATATTATTCATAAGAATGAAATTCATAAAAGTTTGGAATCGCTTGAGGGTGAAAAATACTGCGTAAATGTTCATTTTTGGGTGAACTAGCATTTAAAACTTTAAATGTATTATTTTATTCAACTGTAGTAATGTCGAGTTAAATTGTATTAAACTTGAATTTTTCTAAAATCTGAAATGTTGCCTTGTCAACAACCTGACCTGCGAGCAAAATATCAGCTAAAATAAATAGTTTATTTGTGTTTAATCTTATGCCAGATTCTATGACTATTTTCATGGTGAGAATATTTACGGTATAATCACTCATTCATTTTCCTTCGACTTAGTCCCTTCATTTATCAGGGTTCACCACAGCGGAATGAACCGCCAACTATTTCGGTATGTTTTACTGACCCAGCCGGGACTCGAACCAGTGGCCTTCTTGCTATGAGGAGACAGTGCTAACCACTGAGCCACCATGCCACCTATTATGGATTAATAATTACAATTATACTAATTGTACAATTTAAATGAAGTTTTTGTCATTTATTTAGCTTAAATAAAATAAATGCAACCAAATAAACTTGTGCTAAACAGAAATGTTAGAAAAACAAAACACAAAATAACTGCAAAATACAAAAACAACAGAACTAATAAAAATTATGAAACTTGAAAACATCAATTAAAAATAAATAAATAAATAATAAATAAATAATAATAATAAATAAATAAATAATAATAAATAAATAATAATAATAATACAGATATAAAAAACCTGACACTGCAATAAAGCCACTGTTCACTCTTTACACCTAAGAATGCAGTTATCAGATTACCAAATGTTTATTAGTCTAGACAGAGAGAGATGTCCGAACAATATTATCAGAAGCATTATTGAGCACACCCCAATTAGAAAATTTATATTTTGATCTATTTCTAACTGAATATAGGGAATATACTTTGCTGCATGTGAACAAAACAGATTTATTAAACAGATATATTCATTAACATAATATTTTAGTTACCGAACATATTTAGAAATAGAAAGATTATATATTTAAATTCAAATAAAATACTGCAAAAAAACGACAATTAATTTTAAATATTTTTATGATTCTCTTGATTTTTCCTCTTTTTAAAATATTTAATATTTTCCCTAACATATACATTTGGGTGTACTACTTATTTTGTTAGATAAGCTCCAGATTTGGCTTCATTGCTGACTAATCTAATGTATATGCACAAATAAAATACTGTATAGCATCTTATGGAAATATTCATTTAAAAGAGCATATATGCTGAGCAATGTATATTGCTAAATATATAGCAGAAATACAAAATATCACAAAGTCAGATTTTCCCAATATCATGCAGCCTTAATATAAAGATAAGAAGTAATGCTTCTGGATACACTCTGCGGCTGATTCAGTATATTTATGACTCTTACACAGTGAGAGACTGTTTCCATTTGGGACTATGAGTGTTGGTGCATTTCTCCGTCTTCTTCGACTGTCCGTCCACAAACACCTCCACATAAGGACTGGGCCCAAACCAGTTCTTCTTATTCTCCCGCAGCTTAGCGGACAGAACTAAGAAAACATGACAAACACAAGCAATTAAACACAACTCAATTAAAAGAGCTCATTAGATGAGATTTGCAGTGGCGGGCCCCAAACTTTGGAACAGTCTGCCTTTACATGTTAGAAAGGCCTAGACACTTTTACATTTATATTTAGGCATTTAGCAGGTGCTTTAAATTCACTTCTAGCTTAACTCTGCCGTTTAACACAGTGTAAGACACTTATTTTATTTTACTCATTTTACATATTTTATTCCACCATATTATATTTCATAATGTTTTATTATTATTTTGATTTTATTGAACTCATATACAGCAGTTTGGTGAACACTTGGGGCCTCATGTATCAACGCTGCATACGCACAAAAACTATTTCAGGCTCACGTTTGGATTTACTAACCATGAAATTAACGTGAGAATGTGTGCTGGTCCGCGCCAACTTCATGTCTGGCATACATGTATTTCTGATGAGGCTTCAAGGTGGCAGGGTGCGCGATGGGTGGCTTATTGGTGAGTGATGTATTTAAAGATATTATTCCAGCTAAATTTTATTTTATTGAGCGTAATTATTTACCTGCATATCAGGAGACCGTGGTTATCCATTAAAGACGTGGCTGTTAACCCCCCTCAACAACCCACAAACTGACCAAGAGCGCAGATCTAATAATGCCCACTCTGGCACTCGGTCAGTTGTAGAGCGGGCGATTGGGCAGCTGAAATGCTGGTGGTGCTGCCGTGATAAGATCGGAGGGGTGCTGCTATACCGCCCTAATAAAGTGTTCCTCTAATACATCTGTGTCTCCCACAGACACGAATACTACTCCAGACAGTAAAGTATCGCCCACAATTGAGGCAATTCTCTCCTCAAAGGGTGTTAGTTCAGCATCCCGTGTTCCACCGCCTCTTCGGTCCACACTTTGACGGTGCGCCGCTGTTCTCCTCTTAACCTGCACCTTTACATGGGACCATTTCTTTTTTAATTCGCTCACAGTGCGATGTTCAGACCCCACTGCATTAACCGCATCAGCTAAACTCTCACGCTCTATTTTTTTTCTTTTGTTATTAATTCCGGAGGACAAACTTGCAAATAACTCTGTGTCTCTGGTCTACCTCTGATAGGAGCACCTCCAATTCACATTCTGTGAAGTTTCTCTTCTTGCTTGCTTTTGCCATTGCTTTTTTGTTTGGTTTTGCCAAAGTGGAGTCATTACCATATTTATTAGGGGGAGGAGGCAGGGAGGGGTTTTGCGCTCGTGCACGTGCACTCAATTTAACGTTTATTCGAATGTACAAAGAGAATATGCGTGGGATTCATGCAGTGTTTCATACATCAGATTTTTTTCCTGCGTACACACATTTACAGCTTTGTTCGTACACAATGTTTTAGTATGAATTCTTTGTCTTTGTACATGAGGCCGCTGGTGCTTCTACAAAAGTGCTTTATAAATAAACATTGACTTTGATATGACAACTAAAACATAATTCATTCGGCTTAGTTCCTTATTTATAAGGGGTCGCCACAGCGGAATGAACTGTCAACTATTCTGGCATATGTTAGACGAAGTGGATGTCCTTCCAGCCGCAACCCAGTATTCGGAAACTCCCATAAACACTCATAATCACACACACGCTTATACACTAAGGCCAATTTAGTTCATCAATTCACCTATAGCACATGTGTTTGGACTGTAGGGGAAACCAGAGCACCCAGAGGAGCCAACATGGGGAGAACATGCAAACTCCATACAGAAATGGCAACTGGCCCAGCCAGGACTCGAACCAGTGACCTTCTTGCTGTGAGGCGACAGTGCTAACCACATCGATGCATTGCAATGTTTGCAAAAAAAAGACAGCCAGCATATGTGAGGTCATGCACTAAGAACAGAGATCATTACTTCAGGGTTTTTTTTTTTTTCTAAAACTCACCTGTTATCTGAAGTTGAGCCTTCATCTTGTGGCCATCAAAAGCATTCGCAGCTCAAATCTGAAATGAAGAGATAAGCATAATATTGTTAATTTCTATATAAAAATGTTATGCTAAGAAGTAAAGTTAAAGGCTAAATTTATTAGTTAAATTCTTTCAAATATTGTCCAAGAGATGTTTAACCGAGCAGAGATTTTCAGTTTTTTTTATATATTTTTTTAATCCTCTGTAGAAAGTCTTATTTCTTTTACCTTGAACAGAATAAAAGCAGTTTTGAGGTCAAAACAATTTAAGGTCAATTAACCACAATGACTTGCCTAATTAACTTGCTAAATTAACCTAGTTAAGCCTTTGTTAAAATGTCACTTCAAGGTAAATACTAGTACCTTACCAAAATAACTAGTAAGATATTATGTCCTGTCATCATGGCAAAGACAAATAAAATCAGTTATTAATTAGAAATTAGTTATTAAAACTATTATGTTTACAAATTTGTTTTTAAAAAAGCATATTTCAACTAAACAGCACTTGTAAGAGATATTTTTTAAAAGATTACAATTTCGCAGAAGGGTTAATATTTTTGACTTCAACTTAAAATTTAACAAAAATTAACCAGGCTAATGGCTCGTTTCCACTCGAGGAAATGTCTACAATAAAGCTGTACGGGTGGCTCACATATCATATGAGAAGCACTTCTCACAAAACAGACGCTTGATACACATAAATACTTGTGTAGAAATGTTTATTACTAACTTTTCTATGAACATGAGTTGATTATAACTGCAGATCAATGACAGTGCGAAACAGCATACTGTAACATCTGTAAATATATTAAATAACTAAATAAATGAACATATATAAACACATACAGACCCTTACAGTCTCCGATATGTTACCAACTACAGAAGAACTACATATTGCAGACATTTCGTCCATATTTAGGTTCAAAAACAACACAAATTATAGCCCACAGTCAGTGAAAACCTCTCATGTGTGTCTGTAATCTTCAGCAGCACATGTAGCCTCTATTAGACAGTAATTCCCTCATTCCCGGTTCATATTAGTCCAAAATGTGAAGATAATAAGTTAGTTATACATGGCATTTTGTTCATGTTTGCTGAATAATAATGTGCTCTTTTTTCCGGCTTCTCCTTTGTTTCTTCACGCTTCACTCTTGCGTTTGTCAGTGTCTGACAGGATCGGGTTTCAAAAGCACATCAATAATCAAGCGCAGGTTATTATCATCAGCTCAAGATGTTTGTTATTTCAGATATAATGTCAGACGCGTACGAGAGCAAAGAAGAAAGCGAAACCGCTCGCGCCTCAGACTGGCTCTTAAAAAACTACGGGGCACAGGGTAAATCTGCTCTTCTTCCTGGCTTTGTGGCTGTTCATCAAGACGACGACAAGGTTTGTTTGAGCCCAGATCGACCATGGCTCGTTATTTTATGTATATGTAATTCCGCTAAAATCTCTCGCTGTGTATTTCAAACATGGCGGTTTTTTTGTTTTCATTCTGGCTTGTTGCGTAAGCGAATGACGTATCTCTGTAAACCAATAGCGTTCAGCTGCACGTTTAGCTCCGCCTTTTGGTACCCTTTCTCGTGTTTGGTATCCTTTCAAAAGGGTGACAAAATAGTGGTACGGTACGGTTTGGTACGCTTTTTGACAGTGGAAACGGCCATAAAAGCGTACCAAACCAAACCGTACCGTACCACTCAGTGGAAACGGGCCATCACAGGTTAACAAGACACTTTACTTCAATAATATGGCACATTTACAAGCAAAAAGTATCACTTGTTTTTGGCAAACCCTTAAAAAACTCTTAAAAAACTCTTAGTTCCACAGCTTAACATATAAACATGTGTCATCTGATCATTTCTGTATTCAGTTTAGTGATGGACGCATGTCTAAGCTACTGCACGTCTTCAACTCTTCCTTCCCTGTGGTAACAGCTAATCTCACAACAGAAGTCTCTGTTAAAGATGATTAAAGTTGTTAAAGTTAAATGTTAAAGTTAAAGATGATGTAATGTCAAGGGCGGACGTTTCTCTGCACTTCCCCGTCTCTCCACGGAGAGGAAGTGCTGATAAACACACACACACACACACACACACCGACATTTACAAAAAGACCAGTGACATTCGAAAGTGAACAAAACAGACGTTAAAATCAATGATGATTGGGACTAGATGTAAATGTCAACACGAAAAGCTGATAACCAATTAACTGTTTTGATTTTTGTAATGATTTTAGCCCTGATTTTCGCTCGCTAACAAATGCACAAAATCAGGTGCAAATTAGGTACCGATAACATTAAATCCTCCTAATAAACGGGAATTGTCTCTACATGGTTGTTCACACTAAGGACATTTCTAGTTTGTGCTTTATTTTTTCCATTACCCCCTTGCAACCAGCAAATGTCCGCAGTGTACTGCACTTCTAGAGCATCTAACCAGTGAATCCAGCTCGTGTAATCTATCTAATCAAACTAAGAATTTAGCGATCACAGTTAGTGTAGTGGAATAAAAACAACACACATTAATTTCCCAAGCATTTTCAAACTGACGTACTTCTATTTTATTTTTCAATTAACTAACCTAGTTTGCATAGCTTCCATAATTTTTTTTTTTTTTTTTATGTTTTCAAGATTATTATATCAAGTCATTATATACACTCACAGGCCACTTTATTAGGTACACCTGACCTACTGCTCATTAACACAAATTTCTAATTAGCCAGTCACATGGCAGAAACTCAATGCATTTAGGCATGTAGACATGGTCAAGACGATCTGCTGCAGGTCAAAGCGAGCATCAGAAAAGAAACGATTTAAGAGACTTTAAACGTGGCATGGTTGGTGTCAGACAGGCTGGTCTGAGTATTTCAGAAACTGCTGATCTACTGGGAATTTCACGCACAACCATCTCTAGGGTTCACAGAGAATGGTCTGACAAAGAGGAAATATCCAGTGAGGGGCAGTTCTGTGGGCGCAAATGCCTTGTTGATGCCAGAGGTCAGAGGAGAATGGCCAGACTGGTTCAGCTGATAGAAAGGCAACAGTAACTCAAATAAGCACTCGTTACAACCGAGGTCTGCAGAAGAGCATCTCTGAACACACAACACGTCCAACCTTGAGGCGGATGGGCTACAGCTGCAGAAGACCACACTGTGTGCCACTCCTGTCAGCTAAGAACAGGAAACTGAGGCTACAATTCACACAGGCTCACCAAAACTGGACAATAGAAGATTGGAGAAACGTTGCCTGGTCTGATGAGTCTCCATTTCTGCTGCCACATTCGGATGGTCAAGTCAGAATTTGGCACGAACAGCATGAAGCATGGATCCATCCAGTCTTGTATCAACGGTTTAGGCTGGTGGTGGTGTAATTAGGTGAGGGACATTTTTTTGGCACACTTTGGGTCCATTAGTACCAATTGAGCATCGTGTCAATGCCACAGCCTACCTGAGTATTGTTGCTGACCATGTCCATCCCTTTATGACCAGTGTCTCCATCTTCTACATCTGGCTACTTCCAGCAGGATAACGCACCATGTCATCAAGCACCAATCATCTCAGACTAGTTTCTTGAAAATGACAATGAGTTCACTGTTCTCAAATGGCCTCCACAGCCCCCAGATCTCAATCTGGAACGGGAGATTGGCATCATGGATGTGCAGATGACAAATCTGCAGCAACTGTGTGATGCTATCATGTCAATATGAAGCAAAATCTGAGGAATATTTCCAGTACCTTGTTGAATCTACGGCATGAAGGATTGAGACAGTTCTGAAGGCAAAAGAGGGTCCAACCCGGCACTAGTAAGGTGTACCTAATAGTGACAGGAGATTGTAAAATGTTTTTAAAAGTAATCTTTGAAAAGCAGGCTTAATCTCAAGCTGAGCTTCACCAAAATGTCATCTGCAGCTTTAAATTGCATTAGCACTTTATATTTCAATGAATTCTTCTCACTGACTGTCAGTGTTTTATAATTTATTATCTGTAAAAAAAAAATCAAGTGTTCCCAATGATATTGTTATTTACATATTTATCTTTATGGCTGTGATCTGAACTCTGGTGTTGTTTTACTTTCAGAACAATTTTAAAAACGATGCCTTTACTTACTTAAAACAATATTGCCTACAATAATTTTCCACCAACAGTCAAACTATGTGTACAGCTTTTGAATGTGTACTTGTCTATCTGTGCCAACATGTGTGTAACAAGTGTTTTTCTATACATAACAGTATATTGTTTTGTTTTTGGAGTATGCCGTTGTGTTTTGCACTGTCTGTATTTTGCATTGTCTGGAGCCAGCACCTAAGCTTTTCCCTCATCATAGTACACATGCTGCTGATGATGATGTGACAATAAAAGTTATTTAATTTGATTTGTCATTACCTTTTTAGCTGCCATGCTTGATATGAATGGCCCATAACTCTCTTCACCATCATTTTCATCAAAAAAACACAACAACAACAACAACAACAACAACAACAACAACAACAACAACAACAACAACTGTATGACACTTGTTCTTCTGTGCAGCACAAATGGAAATGTTTTCTCATTCTTTGCACTACAATTAAAAGTTAATAGGTACTGCTGCTGTCAAACTCCAGTGAGAGCATAAAAGCATTGTAACATACAGTAAAGCTTGCAGAGTGCAGACTATTCAAGCCTTATACTGAAAAACTTAATAGGTAAACAATGAACAAATAACAGTTAAAAGGTTTAAACTTTGTCGTAACGCCTGGTTAATTTCTTCAGTTCCACAGCGACAGATCTGAGGGGCTTTGTTGATAAACCAATAAACTATTATTCATAGTAACACGTTTGATTTTCATCTAATGCATCATTAACTTTTCAGGTTTCATTCTGCCTGCCAGGGAATCAGGGTGACGGCTAATATCAGCAATCTGTCAGAGAGGTTAGTTAACCACATGACGAATTATAATGATTTTTAAGCACTTCATCAATTGTCTGGTAATGATTTTAACAAATCAGCACTGGAACTGTTGAATAACACTTGTTTATTGTGATTTCGATTATATTAAGACAGAACGCTACAGGCAAATCCTTTATTTTTATATACTGATCAATTTTTTTGATTAAAAAGACAACATCAAAATACTTTTAAGTGTTCACTTTATATATTTGTGTCTGTAGATTAAAGTACATTTCTTTAGGGGACGTGAATTTTTCATGCACTCAGTCGGAAACATTCCAGTTTCTAAAATAGGCATTAAACGTGCATTAAAATTTCCAATGTGTTACAATCATAGACTGTAAAATATATGGACGGAGTATCCGTGACGTCACCCATAGGTTTCTGAACACTGCAAAAGAAGCTACAAGTAGGCGTGGCCAATCGTCGCCATTTTGTTCACGCGTCATCGCACCCACGGCGGGATACCAAACAAGGGCAAAGAGGCGGAGAGTGAGCGGAGCTACAGACACCTGCTGGCACTTTGCTTAGACCTGGCAGACAGACTTTACTTTGGGAGAAACGCTTGATACTTTATTACCTGCGACTCGTTTGTGTTCTGACCACATGTGCTTGGCTGTACACTATATCAATAAAATGTTTAGACTTTTAAAAACACTGTAGTAATACATTGAGCCACTAAACATTGTTCTTATGATGTTTTTCTACAGCAGATATAGTCTGTGTTAGCAAATGCAAGACTATTGATGAACTCCAGCATAACACTGTATGATAACGCTTCAGATGACTGTTCTAGAGCCTACAGCTAATCAATCTGTCACATTCTGGAGTGCTTTACGGGTCTAAAGAAAAATATTAATAATAAATGATCTTAAATAAAACAAATACATGTATAGAGATGGTATATAAGTGTATAACTTTACTCACATGGGAAACGGAGGCCACGTGAATGGTTTGTGAGCACAATTAAATGCACACAGCATCCCATATCATCTGATAATTGTAAGAAATAAGTCCAAAAGGCAGCTGACAGTGTAAAGCCACATAAAACAACACAAAAATACAATGAATATGCCGAGATCAGTGGCTAATCTGCCGGATTCAGCTGAGGTGAAGTGACGGTGACCAGCGAGACCTAGCTGTCACTCAAGTGGCCACGCCCTTAATCATGCAAACTTAAAATAACCTAATATAAAGGAAATGGATGAGTTATAAAAAAATTCACCCCCCTCACAGTTGTCATGGAGGGTAATAATAGCTATATGAACCAAAATTGTTCTTTGTACCAGGCTGTAAACACCTTTTTTTCTGCTGTAAAGTTGGCCATTCTAACAGTGGGCTCAATTGCAATTTGCTCTATTATGGAGCCAGGACTAGCGGAATTTTGATGAATTGCAGTTTCAGTTACTTCCGTATTGGCTTCCCGAGGGAGAGCGGGAGGTTGCCGCTTGGTTACAATACATATCTTTAAACATTTAATAAAAGATTCATCTTTTTTCTATTTCAATATTTAAAATCAATCAATAAAAAAACTTTAATATAGCAACAGATACGTTTAGATTCCTGTTCTGGAAATGTATGTAAATTAGTCCATATTTAACCCTCTACCGCATGGTGTTGCCATATGGCAACATGATATTTATGTTCATTTTCCTGCCACTGTTTCTTTAAGAACAACGTTCAAATTTTTTGATGGAAAGAGAACACCTTAGTGTAGCCAATGATGTGCTTTGGTTAAGTCACATGACATGCTGTGTTTTTCTGTAGCGCGATTTCTGACAGACTGCCATTTATTGTGAGTATTTGCTGAATGCAAATGTAAATATCAATAAAAACAAAGGATCGTCGGCGCAATAGCCTAGTGGTTAGCGCGTCGACATATGGTGCAGTAGCACGTCAGGGCGTCGCGAGTTCGAATCCCGGCTCGATGACATTTCCCTACCCTACCCCCCTCTCTCTCTCTCCAACTTCGCTTCCTGTCTAAATACTGTCCTATCTAATAAAGGCAAAAATGGCCAAAAATAAATCTTAAAAAAAACAAAAAAAAAACAAAGGATCAAATTATGTCAGATCCACAAAAAAATCTGAAACATCACCTCCAGTAAGTTATGATGACATACTCACAACTTAAATTATTTTTTTTATCAAATTAGTTTTTTGTAAATGTGTGTGTCGCCAAATGGCAACTAGGCATGGGACGATAACCGTTTTCTAGGTATACCGCGGTGTGGAAAAGTCAATGTTTTAAAACCGCCAACATTTCCTGTAATACTGTTCCTAAGGTATGTGTAATATTTTGTATTTACATTTTTTTGTTTATTTTTTAGGACAACAGTATAAAATATACAAAGATACTGTTTTAAATTGTAAAGAAATCTGTGTTTCTGAAACAAATCGAGACAGCAGAAGTCAATGATTCATTTAAATGATTTAGCCTGACATGTTTACTGCTCCAAAATATCATAAATCTTTCAAAAACTAGAATATATTATTTTCAAAGGGAAAAAAGTTTTCGTTTTTTTTACCCAGACATTTAAAAATATATATATTTTAGAGCAGGGATCACAATACTGTGATACCGTGATTATTTTTATCCAAGGTTATCATACCGTCAGAATTACGGCTGCACAATTAATTGGAAGAAGATCACGATCTCGATTCGACCCAACACACGATCATAATTCAGCTTTTTCTACAATTCAGCCAATTATATTTTCAAGGTCAGGAGAGAAGCTTAAAGGCAGTCGCATAAGTCTTCACAGGAACATGAACACCTTCAAAGTGTCACATTACTGTATTCATAAGGTATAATTAACCCAGAAATGTCATTTCTGTCTTCATGTAATGATGTATTTGTGGCCGCGAAATCACACATGAGCTGACCACGCCAATGACGGCTACTTTAGTGAACAGAACCTGCATAGGCTTTGAATAACAAGTAATAAAGTTGTAAATAACGTCCAATTTGATGCACAGAGCGATCGTTTGAGAGCCGCGCTGAAAGAATGATTTGAATGCGTGTGTGTTTTTATTATAGTGACAGCAGCCATGAGCCGCACTAGGAAGTGAAAATGAAATGGCCGCATTTAAATGATCATATCGCATTTTACGGTTCTGATTACGACAAGCATTTGATATGTTTTTTCTTGCATAGCTAACACATACTGTTGTGCGTGAAAATAAACGTTTACTGTGTCAGTTTTGCTACTCTAGCTTATATAATGTTGAATATATTGCAAGAAGAAATCTGATGATGACAAATGTCTGATTTTACCAGTGAAAACAAATGGTCTAATAATGCGGTCAATGACAGACGACAAGCACATGTCTTAAACATAATAATTCAATTTTAAAATTATGAATATTTATATTCTGATGTCATCATTTTACTGTGAATTAACAAACAGGACATATTGAAAGTCTGTTCAAGTCCACCATAATAAAATGTAGCATTTTATGCAACAGTAGACCTACACATAGGCCAAATATTATTATTATTGTTTTACCATATTGTCACTTTAGAATTATAAGGTTCTTTCTGACATTTTTGTCAAAATTGAGTTATTGACATATTCTTATTAAATGACAACTTATTGTTTACATTTTAAGGCTTACAAAACAAAAACAAATGTAGAACACGTAATGTTTGCTATATGGATTGCAAAAACTTTGAAGCTCAATATGTCAAAATCATCCAGAACGCAGATCCTTATAATACCAAGATGACGATATGTTTGAGAATGAACAATAACTAAAGCCTACTCATATTAACCTTTATTTTACATCTAAACAATCGTGATAAATAATCGTGATCTTGATTTTAAGCAAAAAAATACAAATAAAAATTGTTATTTACATTTTAGCCAGAATCGTGCAGCCCTAGTCAGAATCTTATACCGGCCCATGCCTAATGGCAACACTGTGCAATGGTGGAACATGCAATATTGCAACGGGTTAGCTAGCTAGCAAGATCAGCCAGTGAACTGTTAAGTTATAACAATAACAACATGAATGCTAGTAATATAATGTTGATTGGTTGTATGTAATAGCATTTGCATTACGGATAAAATCTAGTTTTAATGGCAATACTACTTTTGATTAGATATGAATACAGGGAACAGTGTATTAGCGAGCACCACCATGTTCTATGGTAAGTGGAAAAGGACAGAACTGGCTCTTCCTGCAGAGGAAAGTGAGGATGAGATGGGTTTTAGTGACCATGAGAATGGTGCAGATTGGACATTTAGAGCAGTGATGGAGACGGTTCAGGTTAGTTAGCTCAGAGGCAGATAAGACAAGCGTTGTAAAGTATATAGTATAATATATAAACATTATTAGCTGCTATGCAAGCTACATTACTCTGATGCATATGGATAGACTAGACTTGCTATTTATTTGGTATAATACTTACTGGAGAAAATATTGATATTTACTGTATGTTGTATACATGATAATCAGTGGTGTAGTCCTAAAAAAAAGGTGGTGTACTATTACCCACCCAATCCAAATTTTAAAAGTAGGCAAAGAAAGTAAATGATGACAATTTTCATTTTTTTTGGGTGAACTATTCATTTAAAAAGGACAAATATTTAAACAAATTTATTCATTCGCAATTCAATGATTTATGCTTAGATAATAGTGACCCCAGCAGACCCGGAGATTGGCTGAGTATATTGAGCTGTATTTAAATGTATATGATGTATATGATGTATATAATGTATATATATATACTAGCCTACACTCAAGTACATTTTTATCCAGGTATTAAATAAAACTGCCACTTTTTTTAAAATTCATAATAGCTTAAATATAAACATATTAAAAACGTAAAGGCTAATTTACATATTTCACTATCATAATATAAGTTATAATAGGAAAACATTTTTAATACGATACAACACATGATGTTTGACTCTGATGGGTATGGCGCAAGTTAAACAAAAATGCACCAATTGCAACAAATTAAGATGCGAGTTAAAAAACATTTGGTATACCATTAAAGGAGACGCGAATACACATAACAGGTGAGTATACCGAGGGTATGATCCTCAGAATTCGTAATACCCAATCACCTCGTGGAAAAAAGTAGGCATACAGAGTATACGTGAGTATAGCAAGGACTACGCCACTAATGATAATACAATATTATGATTGTTTAATAATATTCAGCAAAAAAGAATGGAATAAATGAAAGCTGTTGGAATACGAGTTGGTGGAAAGCATGTATAAGGTGTCGTTTATAAGTTCTGTGTTAAAGATTATAATACTGCAACACTAATTAAATCAAAACAAACAACAAAATTATTAATTATAAGGAAAGATCTAACTTTTACATTTCTAAGTTAGATCCACTGTTGGACGTTGTTACCATATGGGCAACATTTCATAAATTATCTTAAAAAAAAGAAATTTTTCCAAATTTTTTACAGCACTTTAAGTTAAGCCATTCTAAGAAAAGAAAAACAGTCAAATATTTTTTATAGATCTATCATAATGCGTGCAGAAGAGGGTTAAGGAAATAACTCATTCAAACAGCATTTCAGAAAGGTATTAAGTTATAATAATCAATCATAAAAGTACTGTCTGTAACCCTGTTAACCTGTTGTATCTTACTTTGATATTTTGTAAAGAATAAAGACACCAAGCTCCATTAAATGACATCAAATTGTAATATCATGAACAGAAATTAATTACGCACACAAGTCCATGGAACTATAATGGCATCCCATGTAAAAGTCGTGATATATACATTCAGTGCCTTGGATAAAGACGGTATGTCACTTTTATTTACACACCATCACTATGTTATAATACAAATACAGTACTTTTGAGCGCAGTGACGTCACATAACGTTACTGACTCTCGGTGTCGCAGCTACAAAATTCAGCATAACAACAGACGGATGTTTACACGTAAACTACATGCATATATCAAATGGAAAATGAAAACTGGCCGTTGTAAATAGTTACAGACTATAGTTTAGGAAAAGTAACGAGCTGTCAGGACATCACCTGCTAGAGTCCAGCAGTCAGTCAGACACCGGTCAAACAAGCTAACGGTAACGCGTTACCAAAACACGGCTGGTTTAAAGCCATACTGTCCTCTATAGGTGTGTGTCATTAATGTCTTACCGTGTTATGATCTCGGGGAATGCTTCTAGATGTCAGTTTTAACGGGATCTGTGCACAGCTTTCCGTCGTTTTAATAAACTTTGCTCCATCTCAACCGGGTGACCAAAGGTCCGCCACCAGCACAGGCTCCATGTCGGAGTGACGTAGCTGCGCGACCCCGTTACGTGACGACGCGCGCGTCCGTTTGGATTATTTAATGTTTATTTATATAAAGGTGTGCACTGCGCGGTATTTTACTACTGTAAGCAGCGAAAGACTAGATATGTGTGTCTGTACTTCAAGGTGAGCTGGTAATGGATTTCTTTAAATTATTTACAGGCTTGTTCTTTCACGAGATGGCGCTGTTTGACAGGGAAAGTAGTACAATCATCCATGGTGCTCACTGAAAGATCTTGATAGCCATGGCATAGTTGTGGTTTCCCATAAAACTATTTTAATATTTATATCTCAAATGGTGTCAGAGTTTAATTAATTTAAGTGTTTACAGTGTATTAAACTCAATGAAAATATGGATTCATTACTATATATAAAATCAACAAAGGCATAACTGTAAAAAACAGAGCCTGTGCATCAAAGAGAATAATATTCAGTCATTTTTAGAGTTCACTTGAATCTTTTATCTCAAATAGTCTGAGATTATTACTGACTTTTATCATTTTTACAATGAAAGTTATTTTTAAATTGTTATAAAATAAATAAAGAGCTAATTCCACAAAAAAATGCTCGTGCATTCACCAGGATGTTTTTCTGAACAGTCTGGTCCTGGTTTTATAGTATAATTTCATATGGTTGAATTGTTTAATTTATTCGTATGGTTAATTAATTTTTTTTTAAATCGAGAAATTAAGCCTTGTGCAACATAAAGGGCACATATTAATGTCTGGTTGACATATTTTTGGCTCAAACTATAACAGGAGCAAAGAATTTAATTGATTTGAATCTGAATGTTTATTAAATGTCAAATGTCTGTTTTCTTACCGAATTTATTTATTTATTTATGTAAGTGTTTGTAAAAACATGAAACATTTAGGAACTCAGCTGTCACTGCATTTTTGGATATTTATTTGTGCATGAATTTTAGTACCATGGTATTAATCTGAATAATATTAATATACTGTGTTAAGGTATTTATTTATTTATTTATTTATTTATTTATTTATTTATTTATTTGTGCAAGTGCTTATTATTATTTTGAATTATTATTTTGCAAGTGCTTGTTTATTATTTAATATTTATTTATTATTTTAAAATTATTTAGGAGCTCAGCTGTCACAGCATTTATGGTTATTCATTTGTGCAGGAAGTTTAGTATCATGATATTACTTTGAATAATAATAATATGGTATGCTAAGTTAAATGTATTTATTTATTTATTTATTTATTTTAATTTATTTTAATTTAGTTAGTTAGTTAGTTAGTTAGTTAGTTAGTTAGTTAGTTAGATAGATAGAGAGTTAATCAGTCATACCTATAGTCATAAATAGTATAAACTATAGTCATATAGTCATAAATAGAAAATATCATCACAAGAGTATACAAGGGAAAATGTGGTAAACAGAAAGCATAAAGAGTGACTTATGAGAAAAAGTGACAGTGAAAGTTGCAATAAATTACATAACATGAGAGTAAATATCAGAATATGCAATGGTAATAGCCTATTAGAATATAGAATATTAATTATTTAATTCATTCATTCATTAGTTCGTTCATTCAATCATTTCTATTTTAAAATATAATTTAAAAAATGATAAATATATAATTATAAATAAATAGATTTGTTCAAGCAAAGGCGAGTCAGAGGAGTGATGTACATTGAACTACTGCTGGACCAATCAGCATCCGAGGAGGTGGACAAACGCGCGAGAACTTCCTATGTCTGTGCCTGAATCATCTATGCGACTCGGTTTGGCTCGGATTCGAATCGTAAAGCTGACCAAATGCTGACCAAACTCACTACACAAGTGATCCCAATTGAATAATGTAAACATATTCTTAAACACCCCATGAACAAAATATGAATGTGATTTTAGTAGCCTACATACATTGTTAAACCATACTACAGTTTTACTGTATATAGTATTTATAACCCTTTTAACAATTGCTACTAGAAATTATAATTATTAAAAAAGAAAACGCGTAAACCTGTTTCGATCCAAAACAATAGTGTGCTTTTATATAGCCTAGCCTATATATAGCCTATTTTATTATATTTTTATTATTATTTCTTTTTATTCAGTGTTTTTGTCCTGTCTCTTTCACTATGCAAATGCATTCTGTCATGAAAAAGAATCCTTGTATGCTATTTATTAATTAAAAATAAATATTTATTAATATTTATGTATTAGCTATCCATGCGACATAACACTTAACAACTGCTAAACAACTGCTTTTTAACATTTCTAAATCAACAGATTATAGACTTTTTATTAGTATTAATGCATTAAGTATATATACAATGCCAGGGCTGTACATTAAAAAGATTTGAAGATTCATATGTAAGTACATAGACTCAATAATGAAGTCAATACAATCAATACGCAGTAATGAACTAATTAGCGAATATAATTAGTGAATATAATACCAATATTAGTAACGTAAGCTTTGTTTTACAACTTCTTATATAGTTCAAAAAGCCAAAATGTACTTATTCATACAGTAAAAACAAATGACAGCACTCTATCGTTTATGAGACTCCTTCAAATCGGTTCGTCCGAGTTGTTCAAAGGAATCGGTTGAATCAAAAGAGCGACTCGTTGGCGTTCACAAGTATTCCTCAGCATCATCATTTTCAGTATCATTCGCCCAGAAGACCAGCACCGGACTGCAGTTCGCAAACCAGCTCCAATTCTCAAGATTTACACATTTATCTGTGTCATCCACTGTTCATTCTTCTGTCTGAAATCCCGAATTTCAGCTCGTTGAAGATGTTGGCGTGCGCTGAAATGATCACGATGTGTCTCCAGTCGGCGAAGCGCGAGCATCTTCGCTCCAAACAGCATCAAATGCAGCATCAGATGCTGGATTCGGTTCACGGACTGTCCATCTTTCACGATGTAAGTAGCCAAACATTCGGTCTATAAACCCATCAATAGGTCACCATGCAAACATTCACCTTGAGCAGCAAGAACATCGGTTATTGTGTCACTTCTGAATGTAGGACACACGCAAACATAGAGATTGAGATTGTTTGTGCTTTGTATAATCTTAAAATAGGTAATTGTATTAATCATTGAGTGTTTGATAGCCTGAATAAATAATGCAATGTACATGTAAGCATTTGTTATTATTTTAAAGCACAAATAATCAATTTCCTATTGTCTTATCTTTAGTCTTTAGATGGCTGGGTTGTGTTACAGTATATATAGCTCATTTGCATATTTAAACATAGGCCTGACAGATATATTATAGATCAACATGTAAATATAACTAACATTAATAATAATTATAAATTAGTATATAAAGTGAATCTCTCAAATAACCTTAATAGTTAATTATGCTTCATAATTTTGATGCATATAATTAAATAATTGGAGCAGCTTCTGGTGAATCATTTTTCTAAACTGCAATGTAAAAGCGTTGGGTATTGTATTGTTTGCATGTTTGATTCTTATGCTCATACACCATGCATGATATCATATTATTGATATGCTTGAAAGTATTGCATTTAGTCCATATGATGCAACATTTAAAGCAGAATGGATCTTTTTTTCCAGAATTTAAAAATATAATCAAGGGTATGACTGACATTGCGTTGCAGTTACAGTGCTCAGCATAATTGAGTACAGACTATTTTGAAATTGAATATTTTCCTCCATTTCTCAGTGAATATAGGCAATGTATTTCGGTGCATTTAAACCACAGATGTATTAAACAGATATATTTATTAAAATAATATTTTAGTCACCAAACGTATTCAGAAATTGATAGATAATACAATTAAATTCAAGCAAAATATTGCAAAAAAAAAATTACAACCTACAAAATTTCAACTAAATCTTTAAAATTTTAGTTTTTCTTGATTTTTCCTCTTTTTTAAATTTGTATTTAAATATTTTTCTATTATATATATATATATAATACTATAATAGATATGAATATGTCACCAATATGTCACCAAACATATTCAGAAATTGAAAGATAATACAATTAAATTCAAGCAAATATTGCAAAAAAAAAAAATCAATTACAACCTACAAAATTTAACAAATATTTACAAACTTTTATTTATTTATTTATTTTTTTGCTTCTTCTGATTTTTCCTCTTTTTAAATTTGTATTTAATATTTTTCTATAACATATATAATATAATAACATATATATTTGTCTGTACTAGTTTTTGCTGCGTTAACGTAAGTTATTTTGTTAGATAAGTTCCAGATTTGGCTTCAGTATTGACTAATCTAATGCATATGCACAAATATAATATTGTACAGCTTCCTATTAAAAATATGAATTTAAAAGAGAGATTAATGAGGGGTGTACTTATATATGCTGAGCACTGTATCTTCGCAGTTGGTTTGTACAAAAAAGGAAGAGGAAACACATTTAATAATTATAATGCACCTCCGTTTGCTGATGACCAAAAAGGTAAATGCCAGAAAAAAATAACCCATGCTAGAACCTTAATTTCTCTGAAAAATACAGATTTTAAATATATTTTTAAATGTTAAGTATATATATATATATATATATATATTAAAAAAACATTTTAGATGTTTAAATTCACAACCCAAATTGTGAAATATTAATATTTAAAGCGGCCGTTTGCTATGTTTGTTTGCATTACATGTTTTTTTCTCTGTTAATATATTATAAATATATATATTTTTATTCTTCTGGTCATCAGTGTCACATGTTCCTTCAGAAATCACACTAATGTGCTCATTTTATGCTCAAACACTTTATTATTATCGTTGTTGAAAACAGTTCATTTTTAGTGGAACCATTGATCTCTAGATTATTTTATGTACAGCATTCATTTGAAATACAGTGCTCAGCATAATTGAGTACAGACTATTTTGATAATGAATACTTTCCTCCATTTCTCAGTGAATATAGGCAATGTATTTTGGTGTATTTAAACAAAACAGATGTATTAAACAGATATATTTATTAAAATCATATTTTAGTCACTAAACATATTCAGAAATTGAAAGATAATACAATTAAATTCAAGCTAAATAAAATTACAACCTACAAAATTTCAACTAAATCTTTCAATTTTTTTGCTTCTCTTGATTTTTCCTCTTTTTAAATTTGTATTTAAATATTTTTCTTTAACATATAAATTTGTCTGTACTAGTTTTTGGAGCGTTATCGTAAGTTATTTTGTTAGATAAGCTCCAGATTTGGCTTCAGTAATCTATTGTATATGCACAAATATAATATTGTACAGCTTCCTATTAAAAATATGAATTTAAAAGAGAGATTTATGAGGGGTGTACTTATATATGCTGAGCACTGTATATAGATGCCTTCGCAGTTGGTTTGTACAAAAGCGGAACAGGAAACACATTTAATAATTATAATGCACTACCGTTTGCTGATGACCAAAAAAGGTAAATGCCAGAAAAAAATAACCCATGCTAGAACTGTAATTTCTCTGAAAAATACAGATTTTAAATATATTTTTAAATGTTAAGTATATATATTGTCAGGGTTGAAATTCAAGCAAAATATAGCAATATATATGTATTTATTTTCTTGCTTCTCTTGATTTTTCCTCTTTTTTTATATTTTTCTATAATATAAATTTGTCTTTACTAGTTTTTGCAGCGTTATCTTAAGTTATTTTGTTAGATAAGCTCCAGATTTGGTTTCAGTACTGAGTAATCTAATGTATATGCACAAATATAATATTGTAGAGCTTAAAAATATGAATTTAAAAGAGAGAATTGTGAGCGGTGTACTTATATATGCTGAGCACTGTTGCAGTTTTCCTGCATGTCTTGTCTTAAAAGGTAATATATTGTATGTGTTGTAGATGTAGAATCCGTTTACCTGCTTTGGCACGTTTAGGGTTGTGTGCTCTTGTGTTAGTGACAGATAAGAAGTTGCAGATGTTCTCTCAGCAGGGTTAAATAAGCCGTCATAGAGGGGGTCTGACAACAGAGGCGATGTGTGTGTGTGTTTGTGTGCGCGTGCTTGCCTGTAAAGTCAACCTGAAATCCAAAAATGCATGCTCCTGGTTTTATTTTGCTTGATTCATCCGTGCAGCTTTTCATCCGTGCATCAAGAAGGTCGCTGGTTTGAGTCCCGGCTGGGTCAGTTGGCGTTTCTGTGTGGAGTTTGCATGTTCTCCCCATGTTGGCGTGGGTTTCCCCCACAGTCCAAACACATGCGCTATAGGGGAATTGATGAACTAAATTGGCCGTAGTGTATGAGTGTGTGTGAATGTGAGAGTGTATGGGTGTTTCCCAGTACTGGGTTGCGGCTGGAAAGGCATCTGCTGCATAAAACATACGCTGGATCAGTTGGTGGTTCATTTCGCTGTGGTGTCCCTTGATAAATAAGGCAGAAGGAAATTAAATGATATTGGTTTTTACAAATTTAAGTGGATTGAATATAAAACAGGGTGTCACGGTGGTGCAGGGGGCAGCACAGTGGGATAAGTTGACGATTCATTCCGCTGGGGCGACCTCCGAATAATGAAGGGACTATACCGAAGGAAAATGAATGAATGAATTATTGAACATAAAACAATTAAGTTGTTCACAAAATAATTGTGTTGTTTGAACAAACAGAAAACATAATATTTTTAGTGAATAGCCAAATATTTAAACTCATTGGTTGTTGTACACTGTAAAATATACTGCCTTTGAAAAAACTTAATGGATTAAACATAAAACAATTAAGTTGTCTAAAACAAAACCCTAAACTTAAGAATTGTGTTGATGCAACTCATTTTAAATAAGTAGTTTTTTCTGTCAAAAGTCATTTTTTGAGTGTGGATTATGCGTGCTTTCTCCAATCTTTGCCAAGCAACAGCAGAGATAATGGAGGTTATGGCAATAATATCAAATAATGATTGGGATAAATGGAAATGCTCTGGAGGGTGAAATTGATCTGCCAATGCAATCTACATTCACATCTGACTCCATTCTGTTATAAATCTCCCACTGCACTGCTTTTCTTAGGTCTTGTTTGTAGTCCAAACAGCTAAATATTCTTAAATCAAGAAGCATTTTCTAGACAAGCAAAAATATGGCTTTGTTTTAAGAAACAGTGTGTCAAAATTAAGTGAGTTTTCCTTAAAAGCCAATGGAGTAATCTTATGCTAAAATGAAAAACAAGATTATTTTTCTGATGCCATTCGCAGATTATTTAGTGTTTTAAAGGGCACCTATGGTGAAAAATCTACTTTTCAAGCTGTTTGGACAGACATACGTGCATGTATGGTGTATAGACCGTCATATTGGGCTGATATAAGCACACCCAGTCCTTTTTTTTTTTCAATTTAACAACATAAAAACGGTGGACCAATTGGAGCGTTTTTGAGATCGACCGCAACTTTACATAGGAGTGCGGTCCCCCCGCCCACCAATATTGATTGACAGCTGCATGTATTAACATGTCTCCGTAATAACACATACAATCATATCAACAAGACAGGACTTGCGCAATGCAACCGGGAATAAAAGGTCTGTTCAGTTCGCTAGGATCATCAATCATCATCAGACATGATCAAGAGTGAGTTTTACAAGTTTAAAATGCTTTATAACAGAGCATGTGTGTAATGAATTACAGAGATTTACTTCAGATTCACTTCATCAGCACAGCCGCATGTCAGAACATTTATATATGTGTGTGTGAACTTTGTTGCAACTCCACAACAAATGCATCAAATACTCATTGGTAAGGTTCTTACTGTAGTATTTCTCACACATGTTACGTGAGATCTGCTTCCTTCTTGTCTGTCTGTTGTCTGGGGCAGCAGAGGACGGAGGCGCACTGATAGGCACATGGAAACAGTGGGCGTGAAGGACTAGCCTTAAAGGCACAGTTCACAAAAACCTGATGGTCAAAGCTATAACATAGAAACTTCTGAAAGGTATAATAAATAATCTGATGGGTGTTTTGAGCTGAAACTTTACAGACACAATCTGGAGACACAAAAGACTTATATTAAATCTGAAAAAAGGGGTAACCTAGGTGCCCTTTAAGGGAAAACACACTAAATTTAGACACATTAATTCTTAAAACAAGACAATATTCTGAAGAAATCTAGAAAATGCTTCTTGATTTAGGAATTGTTTGATATTTGGACTAGAAACAAGACAAAAAAGTCTAAGTAAGAAAAGCATTTTTGGGGAGTGTTCATAATCCAATCAATTCCAGATGGATGAAATAATGCCCTGACCTACATTTTTCTTAAATATTTGCTCTAACACAATGAGTTGCAGACTTTTAATGTTGATTTTATATGTGCAGCTTCAGATTTTCAAGCACTTCTATAATGTGTAAATTACCAGCTCAGCGTGCGCATTTTAGGAGATACAAAAAAATTCAAAGTATTGTTTCTGTCTTAAGCCTTCATCCTTTAGCAGGCGCTCGGGGAAGAAAAGTTGTGTGTCTTTGATCATGGCAGCAATTACAGAGAAGTTTTCTGGCAGTTCTGATGGGCGTCGTGATTAATGCTGCTCGGAAGAATTCAATCTGTTCCCAGCATGTGATTCTGTCTTATATTTTTCGTTGTTTCATCAAAAAAGAAGATTGCACATGTGGCTTTTTTGTGCCTTGCAATTCAGATCATGCTGAAAGATCTCTTTTTATGGATTTATCGTCACTATGTAGAATTATGCATGAAATTAAAAGCATTTTTATATCATTTTTCAGCACAGTACATCACCAAACTTGAGTTTTATGCTCAGCGGTTAGCACTGTGGCCTCACAGCAAGTAGGTCACTGGTTTGAGTTTGAGTTTGAGTAGTTGCCGCTGTGGCGACTCCTGATAAATAAGGGACTAAGCCAAAGGAAAATGAACGAATGAGGGTGGTTGAGTGTCATAGATGAAAAGTGAAGATGGTTGGGGAGTCACGGAAGAAAGTGAAGAGCCATGTGAGGAGGGGGATCGGTAAAATGGGGTGCCTGATCAGATTTCAGAGGTGCTGGATCCGGATGTGGCTTGTTCTGGCACAAATTAAGCCCTGACTATACACTACAGGTCGTTGAATGTTTGATGCTGATTGGATAATGAGCATTCTAAAGTGTACAATTATTTTCAGATTAATGCACAGCTAAAGCAGTTTGAGTTGGCTAATTTATTTAAGTCAGACTACACTGAAAAAAAGTGTTGCATGCAAAACTGTTGCAAACAATTTATTTGGGTTGAATTTAAACAAACAAAATAAATGTAATAATGTTCAACTTAATTTGTTTGTTTAAATTCAGCCCAAATAAATTGTTTAAAACCACTTAACGTAAAAAAATTGAGTAAATCCAAGAAATCAACTTTGAATAATTTTTTTTTCATTCAGTTGCGAATTTGCGTTGATGTGACTTTCACTTTCATTAAAAAAAGCACCTTATGTCCACCTTTTTTTTGCTGCCGCTATCCTCGCTTGTTCAATTCAATTCAATTAAATTCAATTCACCTTTATTTGTATAGCGCTTAAACAATGTAGATTGTGTCAAAGCAGCTTCACATAAAAGGTCATAGTAAATAGGAACAGTGTAGTTCAGTTTGTAGTGTTTAAGTTCAGTTCAGTTGAGCTCAGTTCAGTGTGGTTTAATAATCACTACTGAGAGTCCAAATACTGAAGAGCAAATCCAACGATGCGCAGCTCTACAGATCCCGAACCATGCAAGCCAGTGGCGACAGCGGAGAGGGAAAAAAAACTTCACTAATTGGCGAAAGTGAAGAAAAAAAACCTTGAGAGAAACCAGACTCAGTTGGGCACGGCCATTTTATTTCTCCGCTGGCCAAACGTCTCGTGCAGAGCTGCAGTCTCAGTGGCGGAGGCTGGAAGCTGGCCTCAGCGAAGACTCGTCTGTCTCTGGAGCGTCACAGGAATCAGACTCATGTTCTCCACTCTTCCATGACCATCACAGTAGTTGTTCAGGATTCGGCCAGGTCCAGGATATGGAAACCAAGATGCAAGATGCAAAACCTGTGTAGAAGCCCGCTAAGTGGTGCACTAAGTGTATGCTTTACTGAACAGATAGGTCTTTAATCTAGTTTTGAATTGGGAGACTGTGTCTGAGCCTCTGACATTATCAGGAAGGCTATTCCAGAGTTTAGGAGCTATAAATGAGAAGGCTCGACCTCCTTTACTCGACTTTGCTATTCTAGGTACTACCAGAAGCCCTGAGTTTTGAGACCTTAAAGAGCGAGTTGGATTGTAGCGAGACAGAAGATTGGTTAGATAAACAGGAGCTAGATTATTTAAAGCTTTATATGTAAGAAGCAATATTTTAAATTCAATACGAAACTTAACAGGCAGCCAGTGTAAGGAGGATAAAATTGGGGTGATGTGATCAAATTTTCTAGACCTGGTAAGAACTCTGGCAGCTGCATTTTGTACTAGCTGAAGTTTATTAATAGAGGATGCTGGGCAGCCAGCAAACAGAGCATTACAGTAGTCCAGCCTAGAAGTCATAAAAGCATGGACTAGCTTTTCTGCATTTGAGATGGATAGCATACTTCATAACTTAACGATATTTCTCAGATGAAAGAACACATTAGTATATATATATTGTGTCACCCAACACATCTTATTCCTGTACGGGAAAAAAAAACAATGCTTTTGGCGCTGCTTGTATCTGAAGGCAGCCACAGCCTCTCACATGATAGCAGGGAAAGGCACAGCCAATCAAAATGTCTAATGCATTTTGGGGGCGGGAGGACTCGAGGAGAGAACATAATTTAACCTGCGTGTCTATTTTAATGTTGACAGCGCGATTTTTATATATATATATATATATATATATATATATATATATATATATATATATATATATATATATATATATATATATATATATATATATATTTTAAAGTGGATTAAATTATTGGGGACATTTCTGTGGTCGGTGGATAACACTTCCGTCCAACCTAAATCTGTCTTCTCGCTGCTGTTATCAGTCTCACATTATTTTTGTTCCTTTTCTAAAAGTCTTGATAACACCATCATGGACTTTTTCTTTCATTATTTCAGCAAATAGGATTGTAAAAAAAAGAAAAGTGTTGTACTCTCCCATTCACTGCGCTCTAAGTTGACTTCAGCTCTGACTTCTGCTGCTGAGAAACACACAAATATGAAAAGGGCCACACGAAATGCATCGTCAATGCTGAAACGATATACATTGTACAGCCCTACTCAAATAAGCACAATATCAGTTGAGTCACGCTTTATAAATAGGCCTGACAGCATCTTAGTTAATCCAAATCTCTTTCTCCTTCAGAGCCCACGGTTCAGAATCAGCGCACAAGAGCTTCAAACGCCGGCCGGGGGAATTATAAGTAGCTGTTTGCTCTTCTCATGTCAGACGGCTTTAGACATTTTCCAAGATACGGACTCGGGAAAGATGATTAGCAATTATCGCCTCGGGGAGCGAATAAATACCTCCCACAAACACAACCTCTGTCCGCTGCATTGCAGGAAAGCACGTTTTAACACTCGAGACTCACAGTCTGTTTCAAATGCAAGTCTTAATGTGTTCGTTAGCATGTAGAGTTGAAGTTATTAGCCCTCCTGTTAAATTTAAAGTCTTTCAAATATTTTCCCCCAATTCTGTTTGACTGAGATTTTTTTCATCACATTTCTAAACTTAATAGATTTAATAAGTAATTGCTGTTATTTTAAAGCATACGATAGACAAAAATCACATCAGAACACAACAGAACTAATAATTTAACTGGTCTCTTATATATTTACCATGATGACAGCACATAATATTTGACTGGATATTTTTTAAGATACTAGTATTAAGCTTAAAGGGACATTTAAAGGCTTAACTACAGTGTAAAAAGAAATGTTATTTTACAGGTAATTGTCTGTATTTTTCATTATACAGTGAAATAGCTGTTGTTTTACAGATATGTTCTGTAAGAAAAAAATCTAACATTAAATTTACAGTTACTGCTTGTATTTTGGTATTTTGGTATCTGTTTTTTAAAGGAAATGTTCTGTATTCAGAGAGTAACACGTCATTTTACATTAATATTCGACAGCACTACCTACTGCGCCACTGTGTCACCATTTTACATTAATATTTACAGATTATTTCTGTAAAAATAAGGAAATAAAAATTCAGTGAATGTAATTTAATGTTGATGATTAACACAACACTTTAGCTATTGGAAGTTTGTCAATCAAGTTTAAAGTCCCCCTCCCCACAGAAATGGAACTGTCCAACCCGGCACGTTGCACTGATGAGCGCTGTTTATTACTGGAGTTCGCTGCTGCTCTGAAAACCAATCCAAAAGTGCTGGCCAGCGGACTATTCTGATTTGCTGGTCAAGGACATCAGTAATAAAATGTATGCACAATCTAAATAAAACAGATTTTAATATGAATTTCAGCAAACAAAGACCCTTAATGTGTTTATTCCTTTATTAAGACTTTTAGGGTAATGTGTATATTCAGCGTTTCATTTAGGGAAACTCCTAAGGGTAATAAGTGATATCTCTTAACTTTAATAGTAAACCTATATAAAATGCTGCACCTCCCTCCTCCAGTTTCAATGACTTCTGGGACTTCTAGCGTGAGTTTGGTGCTCAAGTCTGCATCGGTGCGTCCTCAATATCAAAAACACATCCGGGAAGTTTCACGCGTCCTCTGTTCTTGCAGTCTTGAGTATTGGAACTGAACTTCGGCAGATGATGATGACGTTACACGAGAACATGAGGACGCAAGACCGCTAAAGAATGCGTATTGAGAAACAGCGTACGACTCATGGAGTGAATCATTCATTTGCGCATGCGCACATTTGTGCAGGTGGAGCTTGCGCGCTATACCTTGGAGTGGTCTGTTGTGGCCTCAAACCATATCAATATGAAAGATATTGGACAAATCCCACATCGCATTGGGGAATCATGTCGATATATCTCCAGAACTCGATATACCGCCCAGCCTGTAGACCAGGGATGGGGAAACTCGATCCTGGAGGGCTGGTGTCCCTGCATAGTTTTGCACCAACCCTAATTAAACACACCTGCTTGTAGCTTTCTAGTGATCTTGAAGACACTAATTAGGGTGTTCAGGTGTGTTTGATTAGTGTTGGAGCAAAACTCTGCAGGGACACCGGCCCTCGAGAATCGAGTTTACCCATGCCTGCTGTAGACAATCGAAAATATTGCTTAAGGGGGCTAATAATATTGACCTTAAAATGGTTAAAAAAAATCAAAAACTGCTTTTATTCTAGCTGAAATAAAACAAATAAGACTTTCTCCAGGAGAAAAAAATATTATAGGAAATACTGTGAATCTGTTAAACATCATTTGAGAAATAATTGAGAAATAAAACCAAAGGAGAGCTAATAATTTTGATTTCAACTGTGTATCGCAGACAACTTAAAAATCACAATGCAAGTTTTTCGCAACCCTATGCGAATGGTTTGTTCCCTTTCTAGTGAACGAAGTCAGTAGGACCCGTGTCTCCCCACTGGCTCAACACCTGCCAGAAAGCCATTGGAAACGATCCCTCCACAGGAAGCTCAAATGACCTTTAAAGGACATTGTTAATGATGCATTATCCTACACTTATCTTTTGGCAGTGCACTATTGCACATCTGGCTTATACACACTGTATTGTGTTCACGTGAAGCTGAAGAATCAACAGACATGCAACCTGCTCTTCATCAACTGAGCGTGTGTTTCACCTTTTAAGCTCTTTCCTGGTGTCGTTTTGCTTCAGATTAATCTGCTTTAAAGGGATTAGTCAGCGCTGGTTTCAATGCATGTGGCTTTCTGCCAAATGCACGCAGTGCTTGAATTCAGCTATTGGTTTTAGTTGATGCCATTCGTCTGAATGACGTTTTCCTTTTGCAGGCCTGTTAGCGGTTTCAATGTTCGCATTTTTAATGAGATTGTGAAACTTTGAGACACACACATACATGCACGCGCACAAACACAGTCACTATGAGTCTGTATGCATTCAGGTTTAACGTAATGTACTGTGTATTTATATGGCACATTTTTTGTGTATGGCCATACCACGGTGGCCGGGAAGTGCAAAACAACATTACAAAGTGTGAAACACTTTTACAAAGCTCAAGACAAATTTACATTATAGAAAACCCTTTTACCTATCATAAGACACAATTACAGAGGGAATACGATTTTACCAAGGACGAAACAAATTTACATTTCAGAAAAACAAGTTAACAAGTCGCAAAACACTTTTACTAGTCCCGAAACACATTTACAATGACAGATTCCTTATGGAAAGGGATTGTACCACACACCGGAAGTGACGCGGAATGTACCACACACTGGAAAATATCAGCTCGTGTCTGACTTTGTAGAAACAGGTTAACACGAGTCCAAAGGCACAGGTTAAGATGAGTCTACAACTATAAAAATCATGGTTTGAACAACTGCGATAAAACATCATTTTGCCATTTAGAGCTATTCTGAGAAAATATCAGCGTGAGAGTGTGTAGAAACATGTAAACGCGAGAACATGTAAACAAGTTAACACGAGTCCACTAACAAAGCACAACATATGTTGACTGATAAAAATATCTAAACCAACCTCAACATGTAGACCTGGATAGCTCAGTTAGATAGCTCGATTGCAACCCAGGCTCATTCTGAGAACGGAGTCCCGGGGACGTTTCTGGAGACCGCGAAATACGTCCCGGGAGGTATGTATTTTTGCAGTTTTTGTTTTTGCGAGTCTGCTGGAGGCCGCTGTCGAACGACCTTCCGTCTGTCTGCCTGGACGACAGAATGATTGACCGTGCGACGGGGCAATCGGCTGACCCACCCTCCTCCATCCCTAAACCCAACCAACGTCGATTCACAAAAGCCGTCCAGAAAAAGAAAAGCCCTCGTTTGATTTTTACCATGTTTTGGGATTTTGACCACATTCTCACCCTGTGACGAACTTGTTCGCTTAATTTTTGGGATTTTGTTTTTGTTTTCTTACCTGATTTCTGGAACCGCTCTTCCCCGGACTCGAACCCGGTCGTTGCCATCGTGGTCAGCCCCTCTCTGCGCCTCGAGTCTGCCAGAGTACACGAAGAGCTAACCGGACAAACTGGTTGCAGCGGGAAAGCCCTCCACACGGAGGCGAGCGGCTGGCCGGCAAGCGCCGAAAGGAACGGCGTCACACCGCCCCGCAGCATTCGCTTAAAAAAATGAAATGCAGCCGTACATACCCCCGGCTACATATTTCGCAGTCTCCAGAAACGTCCACGGGACTACATTCTCAGAATGAGCCTGGGTTGCTTGATTGACAATGAACCTTGACTTGGGTTCAAATCCCGTTGATGACATGTCAATTATAATTATTTCTTTACATTAATTTTGGTTATATACTGTTCTGCCACACAAATATTCAAATCAATAATGTTTACAATGAATCGGACACCAAGTAATGAGAATATTTATTTGGTATAGGCATGTTTTATTGCTGTGAAAAAGTGACGAATCTGCCAATCTGCAAACGTGAATAGTTTACATCTGAAAAGGGTCACCAGTTAACCAGTTAAACTGTAACACCGGCATTGTTCAGTTTACCTTTAAGAGTCCTCATGCAGATGTTTACATCGTGTAGACTTGACATCATGTCCATGATTACAGCGTACGAGTGGCCCTCGTTAAAATATTGAACACAGTGATGCTGTATGTCTGGTGTCTCCGTCTGGTCCGCGTCCTTTATAAACTCCAAACACCGACCACACTTGAAGCAAAACCGCATTAAGCTGCTGATGTGTTTGCCACAAAACAGGCAAAACAACCCTCGACCGCAGTCCATGTTCGGTCACCATAAACTATATTAACACCATGTACTCCACAACAGGAATTTACTGTGCTCACCACCAACGACAACAAGGCCTTTCACCGCGTCACCTCCAATGTGTGGTACATTCCCTTTAGGTAAAGAATCTGTCATTAGAAATGTGTTTCTGGACTAGTAAAAGTGTTTTGCGTCTTGTTAATTGTTTTTCTGAAATGTAAATTTGTTTCGTTCTTGGTAAAATCGTTTTTCCTATGTAATTGTGTCTTATGATAGGTAAAAATGTTTTCTAAAGTGTAAATTTGTCTTGAGCTTTGTAAAAGGGTGTCACACTTTGTAATGTTGTTTTGCACTTCCCGTCCACCATACCATACACCTCACAATCATTGGGGGGGGGTCTCTCCACACCACCACCAATGTGCATCATCCCCTTAAACGATGCGATGGCAGCCACAAGACAACGGCG